>NC_088233.1:29447576-29605076 GCF_036934945.1 Oncorhynchus masou masou
TTTTTGAAGGGGTAATGCATTTAGGCTTTTTGAAGGGGATAAAACATTTAGGATTTTTGGCTTTTTGAAGGGGGATAACACACTAGCTTTTGAAGGGGGTAAAACATTTAATTCTTGAAGGGGATAACACATTTCGGCCTTTTGAAATAACACACTGGCTTTTTGAAGGGGTAACACATTTAGGCTTTTTGAAGGGGATAACACATTTAGGAAAATAACAACTAGCTTTTTGGAGGGTAAACATTTAGGCTTATTGAAGTATAACACAAGTTGAACGGGATAACACACTAACTTTTTGAAGGGGGGTAACACATTTAGGCTTTTTGAAGGGGGGTAACACAGTGGCTTTTTGAAGGGGGATAACGCACTGGCTTTTTGAAGGGGGATAACACACTGGCTTTTTGAAGGGGGTAACACATTTAGGCTTTTTGAAGGCGATAACACATTTAGGATTTTTGAAGGGGGATAACACACTAGCTTTTTGGAGGGGGGTAATACATTTAGGCTTTTTGAAGGGGTATAACACATGTAGGCTTGTTGAAGCGGGATAACACACTGACTTTTTGAAGGGGGGTAACACATTTAGGCTTTTTGAAGGGGGATAACACATTTTGGCTTTTTGAAGGGGGATAACATATTTTGGCTTTTTGAAGGGGGATAACATATTTTGCTTTTTGAAGGGGGATAACACATAGCGTTTTGAAGGGGGTAAACACATTTGAGGCTTTTGAAGGGGATAACACATTTTGGCTTTTGAAGTGGGAAAACACACTGGCTTTTTGAAGGTTGGGTAACATATTTTGGCTTTTTCAGTTAACAAGTGGCTTTTTGAAGGGGGTAAAGCATTTAGGCTTTTGAAGGGGTATAACACATGCTTGTTGCGGGATAACACACTGACTTTTTGAAATGTAACACATAGGCTTTTTGAAAATTTAGGCTTTTGAAGGGGATAACATATTTTTATGGGGATAACATATTTTGGCTTTTTGAAGGGGGATAACACAAACGTTTTGAAGGGGGTAACACATTTCGGCTTTTGAAGGGGGATAACACATTTGGCTTTTGAAGTGGGAAAACACACTGGCTGGTAACATATTTTGGCTTTTTGAAGGGGTTAAATGGTAAAGCATTTGGGTTTTGAAATAACACATGTGCTTGTTTAAGCGGGATAACACACTGACTTTTTGAGGTAACACATTTATTTTGAAGGGGGGTCATTTAGGCTTTTTGGATAACATATTTTGGCTTTTGAAGGGGATAACATATTTTGGCTTTTGAAGGGGATAAACAAGCGTTTTGGGGGCCATTTCGGCTTTTTAAAGTCCATTTGGTTTTTGAAGTGGGAAAAAACTGGCTTTTTGAAGGTTGGGTAACATATTTTGGCTTTTTGAAGGGGTTAACAAAGTGGCTTTTTGAAGGGTAAAGCATTTAACTTTTGAAGGATAAAACATTTAGGATTTTTGGCTTTTTGAAGGGGGATAACACACTAGCTTTTTGAATGTAAAACATTTAAGTTCTTGAAGGGGGATAATTTTCGGCCTTTTGAAGGGGATAACACACTGGCTTTTTGTGGGGTAACACATTAACACAGGTTTTTTGAAGGGGATAACACATTTAGGCTTTTGAAGGGGGATAACAATGGCTTTTTGTATAACACATTTTGGCTTTTTAAAGAGGGGTAACACACTGGCTTTTTGAAGGGGAGTAACACATTTAGGCTTTTTGAAGGGGGATAACACATTTAGGCTTTTTGAAGGGGGATAACACACTGGCTTTTTGAAGGGGGTAACACATTTAGGCTTTTTGAAGGGGATAACATATTTTGGCTTTTTGAAGGGGGAATACACATTTTGGCTTTTGATTGACTTTGGAACTATTTTTGTTCGGATTCTATTTGAACATTCTGATCTTTATTTTGGGTCTATTTGAATTGGTTTTGTGGATATGACAATATATACTTATTTTGCTCACTTAGAAATTTGGTCTGTCTTGCTTTGTTCACTCTCATATGAACACAGTATTTCTTTGAACTTTAGTATTGTAGCATGATTTGAGATCCAAGTTGATTCTTACACAAGGGGGTCCCTATGTTTCTATAATATTTATAAGCATATTTTCCTTCCTGTTTCCTGAAGTTTTCCTACAGTGCTTTCTGATCCAGAGGCTGCTTATAACTGTATCAATCAGCTGTTTAACCATCCAGTGCCATACAGCCTCCTGGTGGCCAAGATACACTACTACAACATAGCTTTTCTTCTCTTTCTGCAGCTCTGTCTGTACTTCCACATACTCAATAGAGAAGCAGTTTTATAGTCTCCACTGAGCTTTCACTGCTTTTCCCTGGTCTAATTACTGGTCAGGATTTGATTTACACATTGGGTGTTCCCTAATTTGTTATTTATTTCCATTGTATTATTGTTTTCTTTTTTTCTATTGTACACTTAGAGCCATTGACCACCACCTCTCACCCTGAGGACCAACTTTTATTGCCAACTTGTATTGTCTACCATGCCGTCTCTCATTGAGACCTTAATGTATATGTATATTTTCTTTTGTTTACTATACAAGGCTCTCTACATTGAATCACACATATTTTAAAAGACAATTTCATAGAAAATGTTGCAAGCTGGACTATATGTACTAACTTCATTTGAAGAGATGGTGATTGGGTCAAAATAGGCATTTGGTGATTGGTAGGCTAAAATTCTGTGTACTTTCCTTTAACTGCCATTTCCTGAAAGTCAACCTCTTTTCTGGGAAAAATGTGCCAAAATAAATTATGTTTTTAGTATTTTACAGATGGAAGGATGAAAAAAGTGTTTATCCATAATCTGGTGTGAGTAAGTCTGGTCCTGGAGTGTTTTAACAAAATGAAACCTAAATACTTAGGCTGACTTCATCCAGTGTTCAGAAAAAGGGATTTGTGGTATATGCACATATTTAATGAGTATAACCTAATGTACATATTTGATACAATATTTCAGAAATTGTAATACAACTTATTTCCAGTTAAACTGGTCCTTTAAGAAAAAACAACTATTAGGGTGTGGTGTCTTGAATAAAACTTTGAATTAAACTCAGGGACACTCCAGCACTTCTGTATCCCTGTTAGATCCTTCTCCTCCAGATTCCACTCTCTCCCAGAGCATGTGTCTTAACATTTTAATGTCCCCACCGGGGGAAATAGACTGCTTCATTTTCAATTAGACACCGATGTACATTAACGCTGCATATTACAGAGAGGATGAATACTGCAGCCTGAAGACAGGATAACGCTGAGTATGCAATGCACGCACACACGCACGCACACATCAATTTCAGAGTTAAATGAATTGGGTTTGAATACAAATTTACCCTTAATATTCTTCACAGCCCAGGTTTTGACTCATTAAACAACATGATGTAGAATAGCTATTGATTTCTGCAGTCATTACAGATAAGGATAATCCAGTCATCACATGAAATGATGCACGGGTTGTCCTAACCCCAGTCAAGGCCTCGGTTATACAATGATGGTTTGGCGGGTTGAATAAGACAGAAACCGTTTCCATAAAAGTATAATTCTTAAGTCGCTCTGCTACAGGGTTTTCCGGGGCATTGCTGGTATTAGTGCATAAACCTAAAATGTAGGGCTTAACTGTGCACACCAAATCACCTACACAGCCAATCGCAAAATAATGCTTTTGAGAACGGGCAGAAAAAGTTCACGTCAATTCAGGGCAGAAAATGTTCACGTCAATCCATCAAGGCAAAAGGGACATTGTTGAAGTTTAATTCAATGGATGTACAATAAGTGCAAAGAAAGGGGGTGGCATGCATGGAAAGAAGACTCTTAATTCTATCCACACTTTATCCAACTGGCATAGAGATTCAAATGAGCAGATGACTTAGAAGGCGAGCATACTTTGCAAAGGGGCCCAACTTTGTGTGGTATGTTGATTCCTATGATACATTTAAACAGTTTGGGATCTGCATTAATGGTGCCATTGACGGGTTCTCACTAAAAATAATCTGGCACAACGCATACAACACCAGCAGCGACCCCAAAGTTATTGGTGGCTATTTCCTTGATACGGCTGGGAAAGTGGGGGGCTGTGACCGCATTGTAAGAGCAGACATGGGGAGGAGAACAGTTGTGTCCGGGACATGCAATGGTACTTACAATGCAATAATGATGATGCATATGGTGGTGAGAGAAGCTTCTTATAAGGTCGATCCATCAGCAATCAGAGAAAACAAAAACTGATGGGGGTTTCTGCGTTAAAGTGTGTGTTGATTTTTGGCTTGAGCACCTCCATAGACTGAAAGAAGATGAAAGGTGATTTCAACAGGGACTTCTTGGAGAAAAACATATTGCTGTCCTGCTTTCTGGGCTTGGTACAGGTATGTGACACACTGTACTGCCCTTTGCTATATGAATAAACTTGTTCTTCTTCCTTGTCCATGTACCTGACCATACTGCAATTACAAGTATATTTTGTAATGTATCCGAAAACTTGGACAGAATGTAATTCTTAATAATCAGTTTTATTTCCCTATGACTTAACATATCTATTGGCCATTTAATTGCATGCTGTTTGGGGCAGACAAGCGTCCAACTTCAAGTTCAATCAATAGACCCCACCTCCAGTGGGCGCTGAACAAGTCATATAGGCCTATCAGTTTATTCTCTATGGCCTGTTGCAGAAACCAAAAGATCTGGAACAGTAGTTGCAATAATCTTTAAGTGTATTCACAATTCTAAAGTTCACGGGAATGGGAACAATATCATAGCAGTCTCCCGCCCATGAGACCTTCCACATGCCACCACACTAGCAATACCTATGCCAACCCCAACGAGGTTGAGAATTGTCTCATGAGCTCTGAGTTGAGAGGACGCGTTGCCCCTGGTGCACAGTTCTTAATTTCTAGGTATTACTGCACTGTTGGAGCTAGAAACACAAGCATGTCGCTGCACCTGAAAATATGTGTACACGACCAATACAGTTGTATTTAATGGACTGTCCAGCAACAGGTGGTGCTGAAATCACGAAGGTAACGCTCCTATGTTTGTTTAGCACCGATTTGTGCCACTGTTTATGGTCCTGAATCAATATGTTTCTGCAGTTTTAATGGGCACATCTTGAAGTTCATGGGGTTGTCCCATGGCAGGGCTCTAAACCTAATACACAGAAACTTGTGAGCTCCAAATTGGCTTTGAAAAACATGTAGGATAGGCTAATGGTAGTACCACATTATCGTGAAATAGACTTAGGTTTATTTATTATTTTGGCACTTGTAGGGCTTGATATGTTCAGGATAACTCATTATTATTTCTACCTCTAGGATGAATTGGACGCTACAAAGGAGACCTGGAACAGTCACATGATCTGCCCCTCAAAGAATGCGAATTCCCCCCATGGTCAGCCTGATGTCATGTACACAGGTCCAGAGTTGTATGATACACATGATTATTTGTGTGGTGTGTCACAAGAGGACATAACCAGCTCCGAGGACCAGTGTGTCCACTGTCATTATGTGTACACTCTGTGCTCCTACATCATGGCAGAGAACAATCTTGCTGTTCCTGCAGATGCATATATGGCCATTGACCCCTACCTCACACCAAGGGAAGAGCTGTTATTACTTTTTAACCCCTGAGAGTCCATGGTGATACTGCATACTTGACTGAGAGTGTAGGCATATTTCATTCTCCCTCTACTCCCCTTCCCACTCATAAATATACTAGTCATATTATTTGAGATTCAATGGACATGAATTGTGCCTTTAAGTAACAGTATATTAGTATATTTTCAGACAAAATATAAACAATGTTGACTTTTGTTGTCAATGACCCTTTTATTTCATGAACATGTAAACACACGAACACAAACTTTGGACTAAAATACATGGAGGTTTTGCAAACTAGGCTACTCCTGAGTGTGGCGGGTGTGCACTGTGGAATCGCGGCTTTAAAAAAAGTGAAAACAGAGCCCTTATACTAATTATTGATAGTTGTTTGGCAAATGTCGGTGCAAATGTAGGTGTATCTGGGCTGTATGTGATCTGAAATGATGAAAAAAGTTACATTTTTGTTCAGAAAACTGAAACAGAACTTGCATTCTGTTTCCTGGCTCCATGTAGACCGAATTTACACGCTGTTCACCAGCCTTTTCACTAACAATCTCACAATCGATAATATTGTCACCCATCACGGTATTCTCAATTTAATATATTATTATATATGTGAAAATAGTTTTGATATTGTGTAGGTGTAGTATTTATGGGCATGTTGGGTGAAAGAGCAGTGATGAAAAAACATATATTTAAAAAAAATGTATTTCACCGTTATTTAACCAGGTAGGCCAGTTGAGAACAAGTTTTCATATACAACTGCGACCTGGCCAAGTTAAAGCAAAGCAGTGCGACACAAATAACACAGAGTTACACATGGGATAAAGAAACGTACAGTCAATAACACAATAGAAAATTATATATACAGTGTGTGCAAATGTAGTAAAACTAGGGAGGTAAGGCAATAAATAAGCCATATGTCACGTTCTGACCTTAGTTCTTTTGTTATGTCTTTGTTTTAGTATGGTCAGTGCGTGAGTTGGGTGGGTTGTCTATGTTCGTTTTTCTATGTTGTGTTTTGCATTTGGCCTGGTATGGTTCTCAATCAGAGGCAGGTGTCGTATGTTGTCTCTGATTGAGAATCATACTTAGGTAGCCTTTTCCAACCTGTGTTGCGTGGGTGATTATTTTATGTAGAGTATGTTCACCATACAGAACTGTTTCATTTATCGTTTTTGTTGTTTTGTTCGAGTATTAGTTTTCATTAAAAGCAATAATGAATACTTACCACGCTGCACCTTGGTCCTCCTCTCTTTCTCCCAACGACGAACGTTACAGAATCACCCACCAACCAAGGACCAAGCAGCATGGTAACGGGCAGCAGCAGCGATCTCCAGACTCCTGGACATGGGAGGAGATTTTGGACGGCAAAGGACCCTGGGCACAGGCGGGAGAATATTGCCGCCCCAAGGCAGAGCTGGAGGCAGCGAAAGCCGAGAGGCGGAGGTATGAGGAGGCAGCACGGCAGCGCGGCTGGAAGCCCGAGAGGCAGCCCCAAAAATATATTGAGGAGACCTGAGCCAACTCCCCGTGCTTACCGTGGAGAGAGGTGGACCGGGCAGGCACCGTGTTATGCTGTGAGGCACACGGTGTCCCCGGTGCGCAGGCATAGCCCGGTGCATTACATAGTAGTGCCTCGTATCGGCCGGGCTAGAGTGGGCATCGAGCCAGGTGCCATGAAGCCGGCTCAGCGCATCTGGTTTCCAGTGCGTCTCCTCGGGCCGGGGTACATGGCACCATCCCTACGCATGGTTTTCACGGTTCGCCAGCACAGCCCAGTGCGGTCGATTGCACCTAGCCGCACTGGCTTGGCTACGGGGAGCATCCAGCCAGGTAGGGTTGGGCAGACTCGGTGCTCGAGACCTCCAGTGCGCCTCCACGGTCCGGTTTATCCGGTGCCTCCTCCGCGCACCAGGCCTCCGGTGGCAGCCCCCCGCACCAGGCTGTCTCTCTGTCTCCTCCCTACAGGTGCTCCCGTCTGTCCTGAGCTGCCAGACTCTCCCGTCTGTCCTGAGCTGCCAGAGTCGCCCGTCTGTCCTGAGCTGCCAGAGTCGCCCGTCTGTCCTGAGCTGCCAGAGTCGCCGTCTGTCCTGAGCTGCCAGAGTCGCCCGTCTGTCCTGAGCTGCCAGAGTCTCCCATCTGTCCTGAGCTGCCAGAGCCGCCGGTCAGTCAGGAGTTGCCAGAGCTGTCCGTTACTCCGGTGCTGCCCGAATCGAGCTTCACTCCGGCGCTGCCGGAATCGCCCATCACTCCGGAGCTGCCGGAGTCTCCCGCCTGTCCGGTGCTGCCGGAATGTCCCGTATTAGTTTTCATTAAAAGGCATAATGAATACTTACCACACTGCACCTTGGTCCTCCTCTCTTTCTCCCAACGACGAACGTTACACCATAGTGGCGAAATAATTACAATTTAGCATTAACACTGGAGTGATAGATGTGCAGAAGATGATGTGCAAGTAGAGATACTGGGGTGCAAAGGAGCAAAAATAAACAATATGGGGATGAGGTAGTTGGGTGGGCTATTTACAGATGGGCTGTGATCGGTAAGCTGCTCTGACAGTTGGTGCTTAAAGCTAGTGAGGGAGATATAAGTCTCCAGCTTCAGTGATTTTTGCAATTAGTTCCAGTCATTGGCAGCAGTGAAATGGAAGGAAAGGCGGCCAAATGAGGAGTTGGCTTTGGGGATGACCAGTCAAATATACCTGCTGGAGCGCGTGCTACGGGTGGGTGCTGCTATGGTGATCAGTGAGCTGAGATAAGGCGGGGTGTTACCTAGCAAAGACTTATAGATGACCTGGAGCCGGTGGGTTTGGCAACGAATATGAAGTGAGGGCCAGGTTGCAGTGGTGGTTAGTATATTGGGCTTTGGTGACAACAGATGGCACTGTGGAAGACTACATCCAATTTGCTGATTAAAATGTTTGAGGCTATTTTGTAAATGACATCGCCGAAGTCAAGTATCGGTAGGATAGTCAGTTTTACGATATGCTCCACAAAACTGCTTATAACATCAATTCTGCTTGTGTTTTGTGATATCGAAATTCTAACAATGTCAGTGTGTTTTAAAGAAAAGAAAAGTCAAGGATGGGGATAACAACGATGACATTGTGTACAGCATGTGTGTGTTCTTAGGCATTCTTGGAGGCTTCTTCCAAAGTCACTCTTGGTCTCAACACAAGGTCATTTACACCTGTTTAAGAAAGGAAGACAGGGTAAAACATAACATTGTGAATATAGTTGTTGAATCTGTTGTCAACATAGTTTGTAGTTGGGGGTTGGTTGAGGTAGCCTGGTGGAACAAGACCGATACATGTATACCTCTCCCCAATAACGTAATTACCATCCTCCCCGGTTACTTTTGACAATTCGACACCAAATGTTACATGATTGATTTGAGCAAGTTCCTTGTGTGTGAGAGAGAATTTCTGCCGTTTAAATTATGTCCATCACCCACACTTTGGAATCCAGGACTGGGTGAATTCCTCCGTCATCACAAGGTATGATGTGTAGGTGTTGGGGATCGCAAAAAAATATCCGCAGGTGTGTGATTGGGGGCTTCTCACTAAGTCGGTCTTGGGCACAACAAAGCAGGTGTGAATTGCTGAAGACATAAGGACTTCTGCACCTGTATAAGAAACTAAGACAGAACAAAGAAACACTGAATTACATTTGCATTTAACCTTCATATTAGGAGCATCAAACAAACACACACTAGGAGGTGGGCTACTTATCTATCATTGTTCAACATTGATGTTACCTGTGCAAAATCTGAGAAACTACTTTAGGTGGTCGGTTGAGCAGTTGCGTATGTAGTTCTATAAAAGGTTCATGATCGTTTGTTCCCTCTTGGTTAAACCTCTTACAGCTACCCCCCTACTTTTTTCAATTTCCGCCTGAAGACATACCCAAATCTAAATGCCTGTAGCTCAGGCCCAGGACCAAGGATATGCATGTTCTTGGTTTCATTTGAAAGAAAACATTCTGAAGTTTGTGTAAATGTGAATTGAATGTAGAAGAATATAACACTATAGATCTGGTTTAGATAATACAATGAAAAAAACATATGTTATTTCATTTTTAAAATTTGTATTTTATTTTATTGAATTTGACCCCTTTTTCTCCCCAATTTCGTGGAATCCAATTGTTAGTAGCTACTATCTTGTCTCATCGCTACTCCCGTACGGGCTCAGGAGAGACGAAGGTTGAAAGTCATGCATCCTCCGATACACAACCCAACCAAGCCGCACTGCTTCTTAACCTCTAGCATCAAGCAATCCCGTATCCCTGAGCGTAATCATAGCCTCATAGCTCATTAGCATAACGCAACGTTAACTATTCATGAAAATCGCAAATTAAATTAAAGAAATATATTGGCTCACAAGCTTAGCCTTTTGTTAACAACACTGTCATCTCAGATTTTCAAAATATGCTTTTCAACCATAGCTACACAAGCATTTGTGTAAGAGTATTGATAGCTAGCATAGCATTAAGCCTAGCATTCAGCAGGTAACATTTTCACAAAAACAAGAAAAGCATTCAAATAAAATAATTTACCTTTGAATAACTTCAGATGTTTTCAATGAGGAGACTCTCAGTTAGATAGCAACTGTTCAGTTTTTCCAAAAAGATGATTTGTGTAGGAGAAATCGCTCCGTTTTGTTCATCACGTTTGGCTAAGAAAAAAAAACTAAATTCAGTCATTACAACGCCAAACTTTTTTCCAAATGAACTCCATAATATCGACAGAAACATGGCAAACATTGTTTAGAATCAATCCTCAAGGTGTTTTTCACATATCTATTCGATGATACATCATTCGTGGCAGTTGCCTTTCCCCTCTGAACCTAATGGAAAAGTGGACGCAGCTGGCGATTGCGCAATAATTTTGACGGAGGACACCAAGCGGACACCTGGTAAATGTAGACTCTTATGGTCAATCTTCCAATGATATGCCTACAAATACGTCACAATGCTGCAGACACCTTGGGGAAACGACAGAAAGTGTAGGCTCATTCCTGGCGCATTCACAGCCATATAAGGAGACATTGGAACACAGTGCATTCAAAATCTGGGGTATTTCCTGTATGAAATTTCATCTTGGTTTCGTCTGTAGCATTAGTTCTGTGGCACTCACAGACAATATCTTTGCAGTTTTGGAAGCGTCAGAGTGTTTTCTTTCCAAAGCTGTCAATTATATGCATAGTAGAGCATCTTTTCGTGACAAAATATCTTGTTTAAAACGGGAACGTTTTTTTATCCAAAAATTAAAAGAGCGCCCCCTATATCGAAGAAGTTAACACAGCGCGCATCCAACCGGAAGCCAGCCTCACCAATGTGTTGGAGGAAACACCGTGCACCTGGCAACCTTGGTTAGCGCGCACTGCGCCCGGCACGCCACAGGAGTCCCTGGTGCGCGATGAGACAAGGATATCCCTACCGGCCAAGCCCTCCCTAACCCGGACGACCCTAGGCCTATTGTACGTCGCCTCATGGACCTCCCGGGTCGCGGCCGGTTATGACAGACACATTTTTTCATTTTTATTGTTGTATCCTCATCTTTAAAATGAACAAGACAAAACAAACATTCAGATAGGATGATGGGGACCATTTCAGTGAAAAACATAAGAAGGCAACTGTACTGTGCAAAGTTTCAGAATGATAACTTCCAAAATGAGTGTGCTACATGGCATTTATCATGAAGTCTCCCAGGTGTCCCACACAAGTAGCCCAAATGTACCCAAGTGGCCAAATTGGTGAAGTTATACATTTTGAATGGAATAACTATATACAAAATACCAAAACGGTATTCTAACACAACCTCCCCAAAAAATGAAAAAAAAAAAATGAAAAAAATATATCCATTTACAAAATAACACTTTCAAAATTTGAAAGACCATCAGTCCTCTACACAATATTGTGCTGTTGATGCCAGGTGCCATAGCAGTCTCTTTCTGCTGTAAAGCAGAGGGTCACCAGGCATGTGGTGCAGGTGATGGGGGACTTCATTTAGCAAAGAACACAGCGACGCCTCCATGCTGTGCCTTTTTGGCCCTGAGGCACATACATGCCTGCAGAAACAAATTTGGGCAGATGAACACCACTTGTGGCAGGAGCTGGATGAACCAGCTTCAGCGGGGGATGGACACCTTGGCACTGGGGGCTCCCATTCGGAGTCAGTGTCACTGTGAAAGAAAATGTTCAGTTAGAATAGTATCACATATGAGCCCTGTATCAACAGGTATAATAAACAGATATATATATAGAGTACAGGGAACATAAGGTTGAATATATTATTATAGACCTGCTAGATCTACTGTCTCTATTATATTATGACAGACCAGCTAGATCTACTCTCTTTATTATATTACAACAGACCAGCTGTATCTACTGTCTCCATTTCACTTTGGCCATGGTTGTGGGCCTGCGTGTACATCTGTATATCTAGAATTAGATTTAGCTTTCCCTGACTTAGTCGCCATACTGATTGATATATAAACAGCTGAAGATGCGCTTTACCAAAACATTGCTGTGCGTAACATGTGTGGCTCCTTCCGGTATGAATCTTCAATGGCGAATGTCCCTCTTTACGCCGGAGTTTACTACATGGGTTGGTCTTCCAACACATAAACATTACATATTGCCGTTTACCTCAGCTCATTGGCTATCTACCCAGCTAGATTTCAAGATGATCAGTGGTCATTGGGTTAAAATACAGTCAATCAACGAAACAGCGGTTTCTTTCAGTCAATACGTCCCACAAAATAACCCATCAGGTTTGGTTGTGTTACAAATAAACCAGTTGATTGCAATGAAACCAAACATGACTGGAAAAGTCACGTTTAGTGTGTGTATTTACATCAAATGTGTCGTCGAAAATGGAATGAGACGGAATTCAGACGGAATTCACGACACAAGTTTCATGTTAGGCTATAAAAATTGATTTTATCAAACAAAAGACCATTCATTGTGTAACAATGAGCATTGGGAATTGCAAACAGAGGAAGATCGTCAAAGGTAAACAATTTATTTTTTGCAATTTGTGATGTTGTTACGCCTGTGCTGGTTGAAATAGTATTTTTTTATGGGGCTTTGTTCGCAGTAAATCCTTTTTAAATCTGACAACGCAGTTGGATTAGCAAGATTCTAGGCTTTCGACCCATGTGAGACACTTGTATTTTCATGAATGTTTAATATGACTATTTATGTGGCGATCACCGTATGTTGTCCAA
The DNA here is from genome assembly GCF_036934945.1 of Oncorhynchus masou masou. Classification (NCBI taxonomy): domain Eukaryota; kingdom Metazoa; phylum Chordata; class Actinopteri; order Salmoniformes; family Salmonidae; genus Oncorhynchus; species Oncorhynchus masou. The sequence goes on from NC_088233.1 coordinate 29,460,418, forward strand.
TTTAATCCCGCTAACGGGTTCGGTGAGCAGAGAAGTTAATGAGGGAGGTGGCACAGAGCACAGACACACCACCGGATGTCATTAGAGGTATGTTTTCTTTTCACCAATTATGCAGAGTGGTTAAATGTTGTACTCAATTTTCTCTTAGGTGTTCATTGAAACTCTGAAAAAGGGTGATACTCTAAAGGTGTGTTATAAGGGAGTTGCTCCTAATCCATAACCAGATTTTACATTTCTATTCCATGAGTGCGCATATTCTCACAGTAACTCACACATGTAGAAACCGGATAAGATTGGCTATACTGAACAAAATTATAAACACAACATATAAAGTGTTGGTCCCAGAAATGTTCGATACGCACAAAGCTTATTTCTATCAAATTATGTGCACAAATTTGTTTACATCCCTGTTGGTGAGCATTTCTCCTTTCCAATATCATCCATCCACCTGACAGGTGTGGCATATCTGTCACGTTCGTCGTAAGGATCAGACCAAGGCGCAGCAAGGCGCAGCATAAGTAGAGTTCCACATAATTTTAATAAATCGAAACTCACTGAACAAAACAACAAGCTATACAAATAGTGCTGATAGGCAACGATACATAGACAAGATCCCACAACACAAATGAGGAAAATGGCTACCTAAATATGATCCCCAATCAGAGACAATGATAAACAGCTGTCTCTGATTGGGAACCATATCAGGCCAACATAGACATACAAAAACCCCTAGTCATACAAAAACTAGAGTACCCATCCTAGTCACACCCTGACCTAACCAAAATATATAGAAAAACAGAGATATCTAAGTTCAGGTCGTGACAGTACCACCCCACAAAGGTGCGGATTCCCGGCCGCAAACCTGAACCTATAGGGGATGATCCGGGTTGGCATCTACCCTCGGTGGCGGCTTCGGTTCTGGACACAGCCCCCCCTCCTTACGCTGATCCCTCCGCTTTTGTGGAACTGGACTGTGGCTCATCGCCGGATGCTCTGGAGGGAGGACCGCGGCAGCTTTCCGATCTTTGGGGATCTCAGACGATACAAAAGAGAGGTTGAACAGGCTAGTAATAGGGGTTGCAATAATTTCAGCAGATAATTTTAGGAAGAGAGGGTCCAGATTGTCTAGCCCGGCTGATTTGTAGGGGTCCAGATTTTGCAGCTCTTTCAGAACATCAGCTACCTGGATTTGGGTGAAGGGGAAATGGGGGAGGCTTGGGCAAGTTGCTGTGGGGGGTGTGGGCTGTTGACCGAGGTAGGGGTAGCCAGGTGGAAAGCATGGCCAGCCGTAGAAAAATGCTTATTAAAATTCTCAATTATCGCAGATTTATTGGTGGTGACAGTGTTTCCTAGCCTCAGTGCAGTGGGCAGCTGGGAGGTGTTCGTATTCTCCATGGGCTTTAGTGTCAAAGAATTTTTGGGAGTTTGTGGTACAGGATGCAAATTTCTGTTAGGAAAGCAAATTCTAGCTTTTTCAAACTGCCTATGTATGTTGGTTCCCAACTTCCCTGAAACGTTGCATATCGCGGGGCTAAATTGGCATAGCACAGGCTCAAATACAGCGTGAACTCCCTCACTGAAAACCGAACATGGACAGGATGGACATTTGACTGTTACCATCCACTGGAGTGCAGCATTATAGCAGCCATAGATTTAAGAAGAAAAAAACAGTTTGGTCACATGTCATTTTTGTCAGGTGAAGAAGTTTATAACATGGGAATGTGTCCTGATACGTGACGGATCTTTTTATTTCTGAGGCTCCGTATCCATGAGCGCACAAATTCTCTCAGTATCTCTCAGAATTTGGGACCACTCATTTTCTAATGCCGGATTTGACACATACCGGTAAAATTGGAGTTAAATGCCAAAAAGATGTTCGCAATGTCACCAAGCAAAAAAACAAACCACAAAACATCAATAGAGACTACAATGTCGAAACATGATTTTGTCTTGAGTTCAGTAACATTTGCTTCATTCTGCGGCCCCACGACTATGGGGTAGCTAATGTTAGCATTCTAGAGATGCTAGCCAGCACAGGCTGCTACATGATAATCAGATTGTGTTGCGAGCTAGTATTAGCTACCTATCTAGCCAGCCTAGCAAGCTCTAGTCCAATGGAAACCAACGCAACCCTGCTGGCCACGTGGCTAGCTAGATGACAGTGAGGTCCATATGAAATTCAAGGCTTTAATAAGTGCCATTGTACAGAAATAGCAAAGAAAATACTGGTTGATGAGCTAGCAAGGTAGCTATGACAGGCTACCAATGTGCATGCACAAATGCATGACACAATATCGAATTCAAGAAGGCATGCAGGACGGACTGGACTGTCTAATTTAGCTAGCTAATAGACGGGTACAAAAAACGCTGGTACACAGATGCTTAGCTCATCATACAATACTTTGTTTTAGTCAATGACAATACATGTTGCAAAGTAATGAGATATATCATCAAATATATCTCATTACATTGTGCTAGATGTGTTTTTTTTTGCATAGGAAAGGGGAAGCTTGTGAAGGGGGATAGTGACCGAAGATGAAAAACTTGGTGAGCACTAGATGTCCTTGTATACCCATATTTAGATCAAATGCACTTGAATTTTCATCAGTACTGTGTGAATGACAGGTAGGGGCATACTTCAGATAATTTGTCTTCATGAATGGTTTCATGTGAGCTTGGTTGCCTCCCCCATCTTGAAGTGTAATAAGGCATCACAAAGTACACTCAATGTATGTTCATTTCTGCTGGATTGCCATTTCTCATTTAGTTAACTCCACCTCACCCCAGAAATGCAAATCAGTTTACAGTCTAACAGATATATAAGTGTTCTACAAAATGTCCAAGATATGTTAATATAGAAATCATATGTGACTCACCACCTGGATTTGGTCTTGTAGCAAAATTTAAATGGTGTTTTTCAGAACCAGTGTATCTTTAACTATATGTAAAACGTGTATCTTTCGTCAAAGTTTATGATGAGTATTTCTGTTTTCTGACTGTTATGATGAGTATTTCTGTTACAGCTCTCTGTAATTACTCCGGATATTTTGGAGGCATTTCTGAACATGGCGTCAATGTAAACCGAGATTTGTGGATATAAATATGCATATTATCGAACAAAACATAAATGTATTGCGTAACATGATGTCACATTAGTGTCATCTGATGAAGATTATCAAAGGTTAATTAATTTTATCTCTAATTGTGCGTTTGTGACTATCTTTGGCTGGGAAAAATGGCTGTGTGTTTTTTTGGATTTGATGGTGATCTAACAAATATATGTTGTGTTTTCACTGTAAAACACAAAAAAATTGGACACGATGGGTAGATTAACAATATGTTTATCTTTCATTTGCTGCATTGGAATTTTGAATTTCCCGCACCACCTTTTAAGCGGAATGTTGGGGGGGGGGTTCCATTAGCGGAACGCGTGTCCTAGACAGGTTTTAAGGTATCGAGTTTAACAGCTGCAGCAACTCTCTTGCTTGTTTATGTGAGGCTCCCCAGCACCTCGTCCAAACCCCCAAGAGGCAGTTTCAACAGTTTCAGTATACCATTCCAGGGCTTAGCAATGTAGGCAGGAATCTGTTCTCCAAGACAACGTTACAGAAATGTCTTAGCAAATGCAATAGGGAAGGAGCCTACCATGTTATATCCAAGGACCATCACATTAGCAACAATTTCCCATGAGTCCTTCATGTCATGCATTGTCATGGAAATTTGTATTGTGATTCCACTTGTGCACTTCTTCATGAATGTTTCCCAGTATCCACTTAAGGCGCTCCTTAGAACTCCACCATGGTCCTCACCTTTCTCTGTGGTCCCGTTGGGTAGAACCTTTTCTATCTATAAAATTAAGTCTTCTACAGAAAACTCCCATCTTGAAAGGCAGCATTCAGGTCTTGGAACACATTTCCCCCCTGAATTCTGATTCTGGGTATTCTTGGTGGGGATGGGCCTCTCTGAGTTGAAAATAACATCGCAACATTATATATATTTTTAAACCTTATTTTAACTAGGCAGGTCAGTTTAAGAACAAATGCTTATTTACAATGACGGCCGACCAGAAGGCAAAAGGACTCCTGCGGGGACAGGGGTGGGACGGGACTGGGATAAAGAAATATATATACAGTTGAAGTGGGAAATTTACATACACTTACATTGGAATCATGAAAACTCGTTTTTCAACCACTCCACAAATTTCTTGTTAACAAACTATAGTTTTTGGAATTCGGTTAGGACATCTACTTTGTACATGACACAAGTATGTTTCCAACAATTGTTTACAGACAGAGTATTTCACTTATAATTCACTGTATCACAATTCCAGTGGGTCAGAAGTTTACATACACTATGTTGACTGTGCCTTTTAAATGGCTTGGAAAGTTCCAGAAAATGATGTCATGGCATTAGAAGCTTCTGATAGGCTAATTGACATCATTTGAGTCCATTGGAGGTGTACCTGTGGATGTATTTCAAGGCCTACCTTCAAACTCAATGCTTCTTTGCTTGACATCATGGGAAAATCAAAAGAAATCAGTCAAAACCTAAGAAATAACATTTGTAGACCTCCACAAGTCTGCTTCATCCTTGAGAGCAATTTCCAAACGGCTGAAGGTACCACATTCATCTGTACGAACAATAGTACGCAAGTATAAACACCATGGGACCACTCAGCCGTCATACCGCTCAGGAAGGAGACGCTTGGTGTGAAAAGTGCAAATCAATCCCAGAACAACAGCAAAGGACCTTGTGAAGATGCTGGAGGAAACAGGTAAAGTATCTATATCCACAGTAAAACAGGTCCTATATCGACATAACCTGAAAGGCCGCTCAGCAAGGAAGAAGCCACTGCTCCAAAACCGCCATAAAAAAGCCAGTTACACCAGTTACACATCCACTCAGTTACACCAGCTCTGTCAGGAGGAATGGGCCAAAATTCACCCAACTAATGAAAGCTTGTGGAAGGCTACCCGAAACGTTTGACCCAAGTTAAACAATTTAAAGGCAATGCTACCAAATACTAATTGAGTGTATGTACTTCTGACCCACTGTGAATGTGATGAATGTGATGATAGAAATAAAAGCTGAAATAAAATCCTTCTCTCTACTATTATGCTGACAATTCACATTAAAATAAAGTGGTGATCCTAACTGACCTAAGACAGGGAATGTGTACTAGGATTAAATGTCAGAAATGGTGAAAAACTGAGTTTAAATGTATTTGGCTAAGGTATATGTGAATTTCCAACTTCACCTGTATACTCAGTTGCTACTCTCAGTAGGAGTGGCCGTCCTGCAAAGATTACTGCAAGAGCACAGCTCAGAATGCTCAATGAGGTTAAGAAGAATCTTAGAGAGTCAGCTAAAGACTTACAGAAATCTCTGGAACATGCTAACATCTCTGTTGCCGAGTCTACCATACGTAAAAAACACTAAACAAGAATGGTGTTCATGGGACGACACTGCGGAAGAAGCCACTGTTGTACAAAAAAAACATTGCTGCACGTCTGAAATTTGCAAAAGTGCACCTGGATGTTCCAGAGTGCTACTGGCAAAATATTCTGTGGACAGATGAAACTACAGATGAGTTGTTTGGAAGGAATACACAACACTATATGTGGAGAAAAAAAGGCACATCAAAACCTCATCCCAACTGTAAAGTATGGTGGAGGGAGGTTCATGGTTTGAGGCTGCTTTGCTGCCTCAGGGACTGGACAGCTTTATCAAGACATTTTTATCAAGACAAGTTTATCAAGACATTTTGAAGCTCAACAGAAGTTGGGTGATGCAATAAGACAATGACCCAAAACACAGAAGTAAATCAACAACAGAATGGCTTCAACAGAAGAAAATACGCCTTCTGGAGTGGCCCCATCAGAGTCCTGACCTTAACCCGATTGACATGCTGTGGCATGACCTCAAGAGAGCAGTTCACACCAGACATCCCAAGAAAATTGCTGAACTCAAACAATTTTGTATTGAAGGAATGGTTCAAAATTCCTCCTGACCGTTGTGCAGGTCTGATTCACAACTACAGAACATGTTTGGTTGAGGTCATTGCTACCAAAGTAGGGTCAACCAGTTATTAAATCCAAGGGTTCACATACCTTCTCCACCCTGCACTGTGAATGTTTACATGGTGTGTTCAATAAAGACATGAGAACACATCATTGTTTGTGTGTTATTAGTTTAAGCAGACTGTGTTTGCCTATTGTTGTGACCTAGATGAAGCTCACATCAAATGTTATGACCAATTTATGCAGAAATCCAGGTATTTCCAAAGGGTTCACAATTTTTTTTCTTTCAAATGTAAGTTACATTTTTGAAGAATCAGTGGGTATATATATCATTAATTTATAAGTCCAAAAATGGATGTGTGACAAACAAAACTGTGCCCCAGCTATGTCACTACCCAAAAGTGAGAGAATTATATATCTGGCTAGGCAGCGGCGCTGTCCTTCCAGCACCACAGAGTTGATCCGCTATACCAGGGTTTACCAAACTCAGTCCTTCGTCATTTCGGCGTTATTTGTTTTGTTTGTCATGCATGTGTCTTTAACGTGCTTATAAGTAGGCTTACTATCTTTGATTTCAATGCATCATTTACATTTGAATTTATTTAACCTTTATTTAACTAGTCAGTTAAGAACAAATTGTTATTTACAATGACGGCCTACCCCAGCCAAACCAGGACGACACTGGGCCAATTGTGTGCCGCCCTATGGGACTCCCTGGGTTGAAACCAGGGACTGTAGTGACGCCTCTTGCACTGAGATGCAGTGCCTGAGACTGCTGCACCACCTGGGAGCCGATCCTAAGCCCAGATTTATTTGTTGATTTTATTTGTTGATGACACAGTCATATACTCAGCTGGATTTTGTGTTAAACGCTATACAACAATGCTTTGTCAGTGTCCAACAAGCTTTCTCTACCCTTGTTCTGAACACCTCCAAAACAAAGGTCATGTGGTTTGGTAAGAAGAATGCCCCTCTCCCCACCGGTGTGATTATGACCTCTAAGGGTTTAGCTTGAGGTAGTCACTCATAAAAATACTTGGGATTATGGCTAGACGGTACACTGCCCTTCTCTCAGCACATACCAAAGCTGCAGGCTAAAGTTAAATCTAGACTTGGTTTCCTCTACCGTAATCGCTCCTCTTTCACCCCAGTTGCCATACTAACCCTGATTTTGATGACCATCCTACCCATGCTAGATTAGAGACGTAATTTATAGATCGCCAAGTAAGGGTGATCTCGAGAGACTGGATGTTCTCTACCATTCGGCCATCAGATGTGCCACCAATGCTCCTTATAGGACACATCACTGCACTCTATATACTCCTCTGTAAACTGGTCATCTCTGAATACCCAACCACTGGTTGATGCTTATTTATGAAACCCTCTTAGGCCTCACTCCCCCCTATCTGAGATACCTACTGCAGCTCTTATCCTCCACATACATCACTCGTTCTGCCAGTCACATTCTGTTGAAGGTCCCTGAAGCACACACATCCCTGGGTCACTCCTCTTTTCCGTTTGCGGCAGCTAGCGACTGGAACGAGCTGCAAAAAACACTCAAACTGGACCGTTTTATCTCCATCTCTTCATTCACAGACTCAATCATGGACACACTTACTGACAGTTGTGGCTACTTCGTGTGATGTATTGTTGCCTCGGCCTTGCCCTTTGTGCTGTTGTCTGTGCCCAATAATGTTTGTGCCATGTTTTGTGTTGCTACCATGTTGCTGTCATGTTGTGTTGCTACCATGTTGCTGTCATGTTGTGTTGCTACCATGTTGCTGTCATGTTGTGTTGCTACCATGTTGTCATGTTGTGTTGCTACCATGTTGTTGTCATGTTGTGTTGCTACCATGTTGTCATGTTGTGTTGCTGCCATACTATGTTGTTGTCTTAGGTCTTTCTTTATATAGTGTCTCTATTGTTATGATGTGTGTTTTGTCCCCCTCCCCCAAAATTGTAATATATTTTAAAAATCCCAGCCCCTATCCTCCCAGGAGGCCTTTTGCCTTCTGGTGGGCCGTCATTGTAAATAATAATTTGTTCTTAACTGACTTGCCTTGTTAAATAAAACATTTAAATAAAAAATCAATCATTGTTCGTATTTACCGGGCATTTGTTACGTGTGCCGATAGGCAGCCTTGCGGTAACATGTCAGCCTTTAGTGTCTTTAATATCCATTTTCTTATGTGAAGCTTTTTAGCTGTTTATGGTTAGATTTATGGACAACATTCCTCTGATACACTTGGTTTATTTCTTTGACGTTTGAACTACATGTATTAGCCATTTAGTTTGTTTTTATTATTTCATTACAACTTTTGGCAATTATAATAGTCTATGAATTCAGTGCTTGTATAGTATTGTAATATATTATTGAGACAAACTCATTTACTGTCTTCTTTTTTACTACCTTTTCAGAACCATGGCTGACTTTATTGTTAACATAGTGGATTTGTGAAGGCTTTTAGGATTAGTAATTTCAATAACCTGAAAAGTCAGGACCCTCACTAGCTGTCATAACTAAATTATGCATGTTTCCGATGCAAACTAGACACTATGCGCAAACTCGGATTCATGTCACATAGTCAACATGAACAGCGCCTCATGGTGGATACTTTTGATATTACACCATGAAAGAGCACTGACATGACAATGGTTCAGGTAATTGGAAAGTATATTTTGCCTGCTCCTTACTGTACTGTCAGCTGCATTATGTGATTGCTGATTTGTAAATACAGAGCACAACCATAAAGAGAACCATGCACAGAATGCAACTTTCTTTTCTCCACCTGGAACTAAATGTGCTTGCTATGTTGCCATCATGATTTGATCGTCCAGTACAACATGGCATGGCATACAACATACAACATGATTGTTTAATTGTCAAGAGGCAGAACGGAATACTTTCTAGGACCGGAGGCTTCTGTGTTAACAGGTGCAATTTCAATGATGCACTCTCATCTCTGCACTATAACTATTTTGTTATTAAACCTCTAAAAGTTAGCTAACACATAGGCCTACCTAGTCATTGATGAAGGTCTGTACGAGATCCTCATCAAACCCTCGTTCATCTCTCAAAAAGCGCAGGAAATTCTGGAAATAATAAAACTGATTAAATTGTTTTTGTTAAAAAACAGGAATGGATAAAACAATAGAGGGAAGAATAGACAATCTAAGGGAACGGATATAAATCAGAGATAATTGATAAAAACAGAGGGAACGGATTAGTCTGGCAGGTTCTCTCTCTCTAGGGGCTCCGTATCTAATCAGAAACACATCTAATTTTCACATACTTTTCTCTCCCTACAACCGGTCAAACTGATGGATATCTTGTCAGGACCCGGTTTCGAACCTGGGTCTCCGGAGTGAGAAACAGTCACTTAACCAACTGAGCCACGAATAGACAGCAGAACCCAGAAGATGAGGCAGACACAGCAGTACTTAAGACGGTGTATTTAATAAAGAAAAAATCCTAAAATACAAAAAATGGCAAATCCAAAAGGTGGTAGGTAAAACACAAAAAGACCTCAAAAGAAACTCACCAAAAATAAACAAAAACAAAAAACAGAATACCACAAGAACGTCACCCGGAATCGACAAGAGCACACAGAACACTAGGGCAGGGTGCTAACATACAAACACAGAGCACAGAACTGAGGGAAACAAAGGGTTTAAATACAATCAGGGGAAACGAGACACAGGTGCAAATAATAATGGGGATCAAGGGAAAAACATAGGGACAAAAAGCACAATGGGGGCATCTACTGACCAAAACCCGGAACAACCCTGGCCAAATCCTGACATATCTGGCACAGAAAATCATTCCAGTTTTTTTTTTTTTTTTTTTTTTTTTTTTTGGGGGGGGGTTATTGTATTTTTCCCCCAGTCCATAAATGTCTTTGCTCCGCGAGAGATGACAGAGAAGACTACCAACGTCAACTAGATTGAAGCATTCATTCTAAAGATCTATTACATTATTCTGTTGAGCAAGTGAATCTTTCGTCATCTAGGGCAACATATAATGATAAAAGAGAAGCTACATGTTTCTAATTATAGACAAGTTGACTAACAAATAGCCTACCAAAATGTCGGAAATGGTAAGCAGAAACATATTTAAATCAGGCAAACAAATACTGCACCCCCTGTCAAAAAATCGTTCGCAGGGTTTTGACTAGCCTATAGCGCATTTTCTATATTTGAAGATTAGGGTTCGGTGCCGGCCTCGGATTTTCTCTTTATTATATTGTCAGGCAGTTGTGGATGAAATATTAGCAATTGAGGACGGGTGCGGGTGAACAAACAGCTGACCTGTGCACCACTAACACACTCTCAGACATGCCTGCACGTACAAACACATACAGCTAACCTTATGTGGACACACAATTCAGTCCCATTCAAAATCCTATTTTCCCTAACCCCTAACCCTAACCCTGACCGTAACCCAAAAACGTAACCTTAACCCAATCTCTAAACCTAGCTCCTAACGCTAATCCATAACGTAATTCCAACACTAATTCTAACCTTAACCCTAAACCTCCAAGAAATAGTATTGTGGGGATCCCTTGTGGGGGTCAACAAAATGTCCACAGTTGGTCAAAATTTGTTTTACTTGTGGGGGCTTCTGGTCCCCACAAGAGTAGTTAAACACGTCCACACTTCCACACACACACACACACACACACACACACACACACACACACACACACACACACACACACACACACACACACACACACACACACACACACACACACACACACACACACACACACACACACACACACACACACACACACACACACACACACACACACACACACACCTAGATAATAAGCACAGACAATGTTATTTCCCTAGTCGAACCATCTGTGGGCTTTCCAGTTTCACATTATCCTATGACAAAGACTGAAGTAGCATAATGTAGGCCTAGCAGGCAGACTAAAAGCACAAGTGTGCACTGAAAGAACTGTCAATATTCTCTGTGTATGAGACCATAACATTGACTGTTATAGATGATGAAACTGTAGCCTGAAAATCTGTATACCAACAAACAAACAGCTGAGCCAGCAAGTTGAACCCCCAGGACAGCCACTGCAAATAACCACAGAGAAGAACAGGTATACAAGTAATGCTTGTTGATTTGATATAAATCCACTGAGAGTATGCCCCCCCAATGCTGATAATACAACATTGGGTAATACATTGAATTTACAATATGCAGTGCTTTTCTAGGACCAAATGACTCTTAACAAAAGTCTAACAAATACAGTTCAAAGAAAAAGAAAATGAAACAAAAACTCTATCTCTCCCTCTGTTTATCCTTTCTCAATTTTTCCCTTGTCTTCCCTTTCTATATTGACTTGATTAGTATGGCAGAGTAAATATCAGTATGACCCCTTCTCATTTTCCAACCATCTGTCTATCAGGCCGTGCATTTGTTTGTGTGTGTGTTTCTGTATGTGTATATGTATGTGAGCAGCAAGAGCCACTGTGATGATATCAGCCCTCCTGAGGTAGAGGAATAAGCACCAGAGGTGTGTTTGGATAAGAATCACTGTTTGTAGAAGGAGAGAAATAGAGAGAGATGCAGTGGCAAGCAGTGTCCTGTGTGGGGCAGCAGAGATACAGCTTATGTCAGCGCTGTGAAAACTGGTACTGCTGATTTTGTCCACACGCACACGCACACAAGCACACACATGCACCGACACATGCACCAACACATGCACACTGTGCTTGACACAGTTGCTCTGAGAGTCTGAGTGACTCATCATTTGAGAGAGAGAGAGAGAGGATTCTGTCCTGAGAGAGAACATGTAATACCATCTGTGCCATAGGGGTTCAGACCTATTGGAGAGGCTGTAGTGCAGCTAGAAGACCAAAAGGTAGTGTGTTTTTTGGACATAGAGTTCTGAATGTTGCAGATAGAAATGTTTCTGAATCTTAAATGTTCCTTATTTCATATTTCACACACACACTAAATAGACATTGTGCGTGCATGCGCTCACACACACACACACACACACACACACACACACACACACACACACACACACACACACACACACACACACACACACACACACACACACACACACACACACACACACACACACACACACACACACACACACACACACACACACACACCATGGGCAGGTAATCAAGAACACCTGCAGTGCTGACAGCTGTCATTAACATGAAATATTAACATTAAATACGAGAGGCTCGTTTTGATGCTGCAAATATGCAGTACGGTAAGAAATGGAAATGGGAGGAAACCCTGAATGTTTGAACATGACTAGAATAATGTCATTGCTTTTGCACCATACTGATGCATTATAGATGGACATCTGTGTCTTACATTTGCGTATTGAGGTCACATTTTGTCGCAATGAAGTATATGTCTAAATTAGTCTACAGGGAATATCTATGAGAATGAACCTTTTGCAAATAACCCTAACCCCACTGCTCCCCTCCACTCCCCTCCCACAATCCTTTACTCCCTAGAAACCCTCCACTGATCCCAAACCTGTCACTCTATCTGCTCACTCACATTCCCAACTCATGAATAATGGCTTGGGTGTTATCTAGACAACAAGGGCTTGTAGTGTTTTATAGGGGTAAGTTGAACAGCAGTGTGAGTAGGGTTATATGGGCAGGTGTAGAGGTCAATGGTGTGTGTATAAATACCTGTCCTACAGCTCACTACAGAGACATGACTCCTCACACACACATTGACATTACCTTCTCAAATCAAATCAAATATTGTTAGTCACATACACATGGTTAGCAGATGTTATTGCGAGTGTAGCGAAATGCTTGTGCTTCTAGTTCTGACAGTGCAGCAATACCTAACAAGTAATATCAAACAATTCCACAACAGATACCTAATACACACAAATCTAAATAAAGGAATGGAATAAGAATATATACATATAAACATATGGATGAGCAATGACACAGTGGTGTAGGCAAGAAGCAATAGATGGTATAAATTACAGATATACATATGAGATGAGTAATGCAAGATATGTAAACATTATTAAAGTCAAATTATTAAAGTGACATTATTAAAGTGACTAGTGATCCATTTATTAAAGTGGCCAATGATTTCAGGTCTGTATGTAGACAGCAGCCTCTCTGTGTTAGTGATGGCTGTTTAACAATCTGATGGCCTTGAGATAGAAGCTGTTTTTCAGTCCCTCTGTCCCAGTTTTGATGCACCTGTACTGACCTCACCTTCTGGATGGCAGCGGTGTGAACAGGCAGTGGCTCGGGTGGTTGTTGTCCTTGATGATCTTTTTGGCCTTCCTGTGACATCGGGTGCTGTAGGTGTCCTGGAGGGCAGGTAGTTTGCCCCCTGTGATACGTTGTGCATACAGCACCACCCTCTGGAGAGCCTTGCGGTTGTGGGCGGTGCAGTTGACGTACCAGGCGGTGATACAGCCCGACAGGATGCTCTCCATTGTGCATCTGTAAAGGTTTGGTGACAAGCCAAATTACATCAGCCTCCTGAGGTTGAAGAGGCGCTGCTGCGCCTCTCACCCCGCATGCTTCAGGATGACTACCATTGTTCCTATATCCAAGAAGACAAAGGTAATTGAACTAAATGACTCCCTCCCTAGCACTCACTTCTGTCATCATGAAGTGCTTTGAGAGGCTAGTCAAGGATCATATCTCCTCCACCTTACCTGTCATCCTAGACCCTTACCTGTCACCCTAGTGCACCTTCTTCACCACACTGTCTGTGTAGGTGGACCATTTCAGTTTGTCCGTGATGTGTACCCCGAGGAACTTAAAGCTTTCCACCTTCTCCACTGCTGTCCCATCGATGTCGATAGGGGGGTGCTCCCTCTGCTGTATCCTGAAATCCACGATCAGCTCCTTTGTTTTGTTGATGTTGAGTGAGTGGTTGTTTTGCTGACACCACACCCCGAGTGCCCTCACCTCTTCCCTGTAGGCTGTCTCTTTGTTGTTGGTAATCAAGCCTACTACTGTTGTGTCGTCTGCAAACTTGATGATTGAGTTGAAGGCGTGCGTTGCCATGCAGTCATGGGTGAACAGGGAGTACAGGAGGGGGCTGAGCACACACTCTTGTGGGGCCCCAGTGTTGAGGATCAGTGAAGTGGAGATGTTGTTTCCTACCTTCACCACCTGGGGGTGGCCCATCAGGAAGTCCAGGACCCAATTGCATAGGGCGGCGTTGAGACCCAGGGCCTCAAGCTTAATGACGAGCTTGGAGGGTACTATGGTGTTGAATGCTGAGCTGTAGTCAATGAACAGCATTCTTACATAGGTATTCCTCTTGTCCAGATGGGATAGGGCAGTGTGCAGTGTTATGGCGATTACATCATCTGTGGATCTATTGGGGCGGTAAACAAATTGAAGTGGGTCTAGGGTGACAGGTAAGGTGGATGAAATATGATCCTTGACTAGCCTCTCAAAGCACTTCATGATGACAGAAGTGAGTGCTACGGGGCGGTAGTCATTTTGTTCAATTACCTTTGTCTTCTTGGGTACAGGAACAATGGTAGCCATCCTAAAGCATGTGGGGACAGCAGACTGGGATAGGGAGAAACTCTCACAGGACACAGTGCTCTCTGTGTGTGTGTGTTTGTGTTGGTGTTAGTGTGTGTGTTTGTTGGTAGACTTGTTTCCCAATGTAAGTTCCACAGCTGCTGAGCTGATCTACAAGAGTCCCAGCTGGAGGTGGATCCTTACAACGTGTTGGTTTGTGGATGTCCGACATGGTTCACAAGACTGCGTTATGCCCCTGAGCTAAAACCTAGGCAATTCCTTGTGAAGCAAGTCTTCAGGTCTCAGGCAAGGTTACTCACTACACCATCGTTGTTCACCAGACACCCTCCGTTCACCACATTCTGATGTTTCAAGGCCTTGTGAGTAGACTACTTTTACATGCGTACACACACTCACACACATACATACACAGGCATGTAGGCACTGAAATAAGCACTGTGTACTGGAGGAATCACCATAGAAACTACAGTGTACAGAACCCTTATTACAGGGGACTTATTCAATGCGACACATCCATTTACACAAAGTCAAAGCCCATTACTGCATGGACAACTGTAAAACACTGGGGGGGATAGATACACAGCAGAACACAGGTCATTGTCCCAGACTGAATTCCACTTTGTTATAAAACGCATCAATTCTGAAGGGGAAGTCTGCAGTGCAACCAAACCAGACATTCCATTCCTCTCAGACTGAGAAAATGTTCTGAATGGACAATATCCTGATTTATATTCATTTATTTTCTTCAAACAGCACCAACATCAGTGAGAGTGTGTACTGTCCTAGTCTGACTAATGTGTTGTGAGACAGATTATTTTCTCATGCAAATATGAGTCAGGACCAATAAGCTTGTGGACAGCTGACTGAAAATATTTCTCTGCTCTCATGTCTGTAACTGAATCCCAAATTAACCCGCAAGCTCCCATCTTCTATCCCCTACCTCTTACCCCCAAGGCACTCCTGTAGAACTGGTTAGGATGGAATAGGTGTAGGTAATCCTTCACCTTGCCTTGTGATAGGCACATTGTATTTATTTTGTTGCTGAGTATTTTCCGGCACAGCAGGAAATGCAAACTAGGTTTAAAAAATCTTCTGAAGTTGGTTATTTCCACCTGAGAATGTCAGACTAGATTTGCCTTAAGGAGAAATGTATCAACGCCTAAAAAACATTTTCATTAATTACAATCCATATTATAATTCACATTTCCTGTTGCTGCAAGATCATTTTTCTGCGGTAGCAACTGGCTCAAATTTAGATCCTACATCTGTAACTGATTTTGTAGTCTACACACAAACTGAATCCATTGCTTAAACTAGCACACTGAGAATCCCACATGACCTCTACTTTAAACAACAACAGGGAAATACAGAATGGGGGAAAAAATGCATGCTGTTCAGTGGGGAGAAATAACCTTGACTGACAGCGATTGGTTTTGATGATGTAAGGAACATACTCCTCAGCAAACACTTTGATGTTGGAGGCTGCGAGCTTCCTGGCCCACTTCACAGTGTACTGTACAGAGGGACGTCTGTCTGTCCTCCACACTGCAGAGAGACTTCTGGGTTCCACTTTAGACAAACAATCTCATGAAAGCGTCATAGAGCATTCATAAAGTCTTCATAAGATAATGTAGTAGTGGATAATGCATGTCATTTGGACACTCTTACATACTCCTCCTAGAAAGATCATTATATCTGCATGTTAGAGCAGTCGTAAGTGTTAAAGAGTCTGTAGTGATAAGCATCAGAGAGAGATCAGAGATCATCTATTAGGTATTTCATAGAAGACACTTTTACATTAGCCATTAGATGAGTCCCACAGCTGTAGCTTCCCAGCTGATTCTCTTCCCCATGTTGTTCTTCTTCTACTAAGGTCAGAGTAATGAACACTTTATTCACACCCAATTAAGATATCATTTATTCTACTCCTTAAAGGGAAATAAGGAAAAGCACACACACACACACACACACACACACACACACACACACACACACACACACACACACACACACACACACACACACACACACACACACACACACACACACACACACACACACACACACACACACACACACACACACAAACCCAAACAAACACACAATCCCCTGTTCAGTGTTTTATTCTCTGCCTGTCAGCAGTTTTAAACGTCCAGTACAATTACTCTGACAAATGCCTGAGTGATTTCCTTGGCTGTGTTTCATTAAAAAAGTCTACTCTACAAGAAGGGAGAGAAACAGCTAGAGAATAAAACAGAGGTTTCCTACCACAGGGCTTTTCTTATAAATATTGTAATTGTGCTGTGGTAGAGAAAGCCAGACAAGCCCAGGCTATATCTAGTTTTCTAATTTAATGCTAAGAAGCTTTTGGCTGCTGGCCAGGCTGGGACTGGGAAATAAAAAGAAAGAGGAATATCTAGAGAGAATCTCTATACCATTATGTCCACGCATGCTATGATGGAAACACACTGTATTACATGCATACATCTACAGGGCTGTGCTGTGTGGGTAGAATAATAAGCATGGGGATCTCATTATTTATCTATTAGTGGCGTATTAATCCATAAAACAAGACAGAGTGGTTAGCATACCAGTCTTTCATTACTGCTGTTAAAGATCCATATAGACACTTAATTTTGACGATTACCATAATGAATATCTGTTAATCACCTATTTCCCTGTTAAACTGTAGTAAAATAGACGGTAGAAGAGTCATGTCAACAGCACACTGATAGGTTTTGCAACTATATATTTACTGCTGTTCTCAGGGGGTACAATCTCTATGAAGATCACACAGCACATTTGTTCAGAACATTTAGTTGTCATACCATTCTTTGGCCACCATCCTGTTCAGCTCAGGCGTCGCCGGCTTTCCAGCTGCTGCCGAACCTGCTGCTGGCAAACGCCCTTCACTCATTAACCCCGGTCTTGTCTCGTCATCATTACACACACCTGGTTCCAATCCCCACTCAATCAATGTACAGTACTGTACAGCACTTTGAGATATCAGCTGATGTACGAAGGGCTATATAAATCATTTTGATTTGATTTGATTTGAATGTATATATACTCCCTGTCATTTGTCTTTGTCGGTCATTGTAAATGTTGCTTATTTTCCTGAGAGGAATCTCTCCTACTATTTCCTGAGTACTTTATTATTTTGCACTTTGGGTTTCGTCCCGCTTTATATATGGTGCTTTAATCATTCCAGTAGTTCTAAACCTGCGACTGTCTCCTGCCTACTCCTCTCTACACTTGTGACATTGTGGGACATTAGTGGACAGGTTTCCTCATTACTTGATCATATTTTATTCAAAGAAACGTTTTACTTTACTTTTCACATTTAAATGAAACAAAACAGCCCAACTTTTAGTCTCACAGAAGACAAGCATTTTTCAAACTTAAGAAGAAAATACATAGCTTCATGTCCACATCCAAGTTCAATCCAAACCCTGACCTTAACCCAAGCTTCATGTCCACATCCTGGTTTAACCCTAGCCTCAACCCAAACCCTAATCCAAGCTACATGTCCACAAACCAAGAAGCTAAGGTTAGGGTTTGGGACATGAAGCTATGGCTAGGGTTTGGGTTGAGGCTAGGGTACTGTCCACATCCTGGTCCAAGCCTCAACCCAAACCCAAACCCTAATGAGATGTGGGCATGAAGCTAGGGCTAGGTTTAGGGTTGCACTAAATGTTATTCCCATTGAAGTTTGTTGGAATTGATCCAATGATGTAAAGGAGATCCTCATGAGTTAGACATGGCAAAATATAAACGATACAATCCACTGAATAAATGTAATCTTTCCATAAAAATCACTGTGTCGCTCTTCACGCTCTGTCTCTGTGCTGTCCCGAGGGAGCAGTTGAAACTAGGACACATGTAATATTAAAGCTCTACCGGCAATGACTCTCTCTCTCTCTCTCTCGCTCTCTCTCTCTCTCTCTCTCTCTCTCTCTTTCAATTCAATTCAAGGGGCTTTATTGGCATGGGAAACATATATTTGATACACTGCCGATTTTGCAGGTTTTCCTACTTACAAAGCATGTAGAGGTCTGTCATTTTTATCATAGGTACACTTCAACTGTGAGAGATGAAATCTAAAACAAAAATCCAGAAAATCACATTGTATGATTTTTAAGTAATTCATTTGCATTTTATTGCATGACATAAGTATTTGATACATCAGAAAAGCAGAACTTAATATTTGGTACATAAACTTTGTTTGCAATTACAGAGATCATACGTTTCCTGTAGTTCTTGACCAGGTTTGCACACACTGCAGCAGGGATTTTGGCCCACTTCTCCATACAGACCTTCTCCAGATCCTTCAGGTTTCGGGGCTGTTGCTGGGCAATACGGACTCTCAGCTCCCTCCAAAGATGTTCTATTGGGTTAAGGTCTGGAGACTGGCTAGGCCACTCCAGGACCTCGAGATGCTTCTTACGGAGTCATTCCTTAGTTGCCCTGGCTGTGTGTTTCGGGTCGTTGTCATGCTGGAAGACCCAGCCACGACCCATCTTCAATGGTCTTACTGGGTGAAGGAGGTTGTTGGCCAAGATCTTGCGATACATGGCCCCATCCATCCTCCCCTCAATACGGTGCAGTCGTCCTGTCCCCAGTGCAGAAAAGCATCCCCAAAGAATGATGTTTCCACCTCCATGCTTCACATTTGGGATGGTGTTCTTGTGGTTGTACTCATCCTTCTTCTTCCTCCAAACACGGCGAGTGTTCACCAAAAAGCCCATTTTTTGTCTCATCAGACCACATTACCTTTTCCCATTCCTCCTCTGGATCATCCAGATCGTCATTGGCAAACTTCAGACGGGCCTGGACATGCGCTGGCTAGAGCAGGGGGACCTTCTGTGCGCTGCAGGATTTTAATCCATGACGGCATAGTGTGTTACTAATGGTTTTCTTTGAGACTGTGGCCCCAGCTCTCTTCAGGTCATTGACCAGGTCCTGCCGTGTATTTCTGGGCTGATCCCTCACCTTCCTCATGATCATTGATGCCCCACAGGGTGAGATCTTGCATGGAGCCCCAGACCGAGGGTGATTGACCGTCATCTTGAACTTCTTCCATTTTCTAATAATTGCGCCAACAGTTGTTGCCTTCTCACCAAGCTGCTTGCCTATTGTCCTGTAGCCCATCCCAGCCTTGTGCAGGTCTACAATTTTATCCCTGATGTCCTTACACAGCTCTCTGGTATTTGAAATTGTGGAGAGGTTGGAGTCTGTTTGATTGAGTGTGTAGACAGGTGTCTTTTATACAGGTAACAAGTTCAAACAGGGGCAGTTAATACAGGTAATGAGTGGAGAACAGGAGGGCTTCTTAAAGAAAAAGGTCTGTGAGAGCCGGAATTCTTACTGGTTGGTAGGTGATCAAATACTTATGTCATGCAGTAAAATGCAAATTAACCTGTTGGAACTCTAGGGGCGCAATTTCATTTTTGGATGAAAAACGTTCCCGTTTTAAACAAGATATTTTGTCACAAAAAGATGCTCGACTATGCATATAATTGCTACTGGAAAGAAAACACTCTGACGTGTCCAGAAATACAAAGATCTTCTCTGTGCGTGCCCTTTTGAGCTTCAGGCAAAACCAAGATGAGATGGCATCCAGGAAATGACAAGGATTTTTGAGGCTCTGTTTGTCATGATCTCCTTATATGGCTGTGAACGCAAGAGGAATGAGTCTGCCCTTTCTGTCGTTTCCCCAAGGTGTCTGCAGCATTGTGACGTATTTGTAGGCAGATCATTGGAAGATTGACCATAAGAGACCACATTTACCACGTGTCCGCCCGGTGTCCTGCGCCGAAATTGGTGCGCAAAAGTCACCTGCCAGTATTTTTCCAAACAATACAGAGAGTAAAGCAAGCTTCCACGAACTGCATGTCAATGAAGAGATATGTGAAAAAACACCTTGAGGACTGATTCCAAACAACGTTTGCCATGTTTCGGTCGATATTATGTAGTTAATCCCGTTGTAGGTGACTGCATTTTCCATTTCAGTAGGCGCACAGATTTCTCCTACACACAGACGCTTTCAGGAAACACTGCGCATTTGGTGTGTAACTGAGAGTCTCCTCATTGAAAACATCAGAAGCTCTTCAAAGGTAAATGATTTTATTTATTTGGTTATCTGGTTTTTGTGAAAATGTTGCGTGCTACATGTTATTCAAAATGCATTGCTAGCTTTGCATACTCTTACACAAATTAGTCAATTTCTATGGTTCAAAAGCATATTTTGAAAATCTGAGATGACAGTGTTGTTAAGAAAAGGCTAACTTGAGAGCAGATGCATTATTTTCAATTTGCGATTTTCAGAAATCGTTAACGTTACATTATGCTAATGAGCTTCAGGCTATAACTGTATACAGGGTTTTTTCATAGCCAAACGTGAACAAAACGGAGCGATTTGTCCTACACAAATAATATTTTTTGAAAAACTGCACATTTGCTATGTAACTGAGAGTCTCCTCATTGAAAACATCCGAAGCTCTTCAAAGTTAATGATTTTATTTATTTGGTTATCTGGCTTTTGTGAAAATGTTGCGTGCTCATGCTACACAAAATGCTATGCTAGCTTTGCATACTCTTACACAAATTAGTCAATTTCTATGGTTCAAAAGCATATTTTGAAAATCTGAGATGACAGTGTTGTTAATAAGCTTGAGAGCAAACGCATTATTTTAATTTTATTTGCGATTTTCAGAAATCGTTAACGTTGCGTTATGCTAATGAGCCTGAGGCTTTAGTCAAGATCCCGGATCCGGGATGGGGAGTTTCAAGAAGTTAATTACTTAAAAATCATACAATGTGATTTTTCCGGAGTTTTGTTTTAGATTCCATCTCTCACAGTTGAAGTGTACCTATGATAAAAATTACAGACCTCTACATGCTTTGTAAGTAGGAAAACCTGCAAAATCGGCAGTGTATCAAATACTTGTTCTCCCCACTGTATGTCTACATTGCCAAAGCAAGTGAAATGAATAAACTCTCTCTGTCGCTCTCTCTCTCACTCACTCTGGAAAGTCCTCTGCAGGATGATCCTCACTCATGCTACGGTATACTTTCACTGGTTAATTCTCTCTTCACTAGCCAGCCTACGGTACTGTACTCTGTTACCCCATCTCTGTCTTGCTCTTATACCTCCTCTCTTGGTAGAGCTCTAGACCGCATGTGTTTTTGAATGTTGCAGATACAAATGTCATGAATCGAGCTACAGATATGAGATCATAATTTGAACATTTTCTCACAGCAAGAAAATAATCCTACAGCAACAGGAAATGTGAATTATTATGTGGATAATATTTAATTGACATTTTTGTAGAGGTTGATACATTTTTCATTAGGGTAAATGTTAAAAACCTCTTGGGGCTAGGGGGCAGAATTTTCACTTTTGGATAAATAGCATGCCCAATTTCCACTTCCTGCTACTCATGCAAAGAATGTAAGATATGCATATTATTCATAGATTCGGATAGAAAACACTCTGAAGTTTCTAAAACTGTTTGAATCATGTCTGTGAGTATAACAGAACTTATGTAGCAGGCAGAACCCCGAGGACTAACTGTTCAGAATTATTATTTTTTGCCTCTGTTCCCTGACTTGTTATTGCCAAGGGATATTAGGAACCTGTTTTCAGTTCCTACCGCTTCCGCTGGATGTCACCAGTCTTTGGAATTTGGTTGAGGTTATTCCTTTGTGAAAAGGAAGAAGTAGGCCAACTAGGAACTGGGTACACTTTTGTGAGTTGCGCAAGACGTGAAAAGTGGCGCTGGTTTGTTTTCATTCCTGTATTGAACACAGATTGCCCCGTCTACAATTTGAGCGATTATTAACGTTTAAAAATACCTACATTTACATTTTACATTTAAGTCATTTAGCAGACGCTCTTATCCAGAGCGACTTACAAATTGGTGAATTCACCTTCTGACATCCAGTGGAACAGCCACTTTACAATAGTGCATCTAAATCATTAAGGGGGGGGTGGTGAGAAGGATTACTTATCCTATCCTAGGTATTCCTTGAAGAGGTGGGGTTTCAGGTGTCTCCGGAAGGTGGTGATTGACTCCGCTGTCCTGGCGTCGTGAGGGAGTTTGTTCCACCATTGGGGGGCCAGAGCAGCGAACAGTTTTGACTGGGCTGAGCGGGAACTGTACTTCCTCAATGGTAGGGAGGCGAGCAGGCCAGAGGTGGATGAACGCAGTGCCCTTGCTTGGGTGTAGGGCCTGATCAGAGCCTGGAGGTACTGCGGTGCCGTTCCCCTCACAGCTCCGTAGGCAAGCACCATGGTCTTGTAGCGGATGCGAGCTTCAACTGGAAGCCAGTGGAGAGAGCGGAGGAGCGGGGTGACGTGAGAGAACTTGGGAAGGTTGAACACCAGACGGGCTGCGGCGTTCTGGATGAGTTGTAGGGTTTAATGGCACAGGCAGGGAGCCCAGCCAGCAGCGAGTTGCAGTAATCCAGACGGGAGATGACAAGTGCCTGGATTAGGACCTGCGCCGCTTCCTGTGTGAGGCAGGGTCGTACTCTGCGGATGTTGTAGAGCATGAACCTACAGGAACGGGCCACCGCCATGATGTTGGTTGAGAACGACAGGGTGTTGTCCAGGATCACGCCAAGGTTCTTAGCGCTCTGGGAGGAGGACACAATGGAGTTGTCAACCGTGATGGCGAGATCATGGAACGGGCAGTCCTTCCCCGGGAAGTTGTATTACAAAAGTAGTTAGAAATATTTTGGCAAAGTTTATAGGCAACTTTTCAAATATTTTGTAGTGACGTTGCGTTTTTTGTAAGCTGTTTTTATCTGGATCAAACGCGCTTTATAAATGGATATTTTGGATATACAGTGGGGCAAAAAAGTATTTAGTCAGCCACCAATTGTGCAAGTTATCCCACTTAAAAAGATGAGAGAGGCCTGTAATTTTCATCATAGGTACACTTCAACTATGACAGTAAAAATGAGGGGGAAAAAATCCAGAATATCACATTGTACGATTTTTAATGAATTTATTTGCAAATTATGGTGGAAAATAAGTATTTGGTCACCTACAAACAAGCAGGATTTCTGGCTCTCACAGACCTGTAACTTCTTGTTTAAGAGGCTCCCCTGTCCTCCACTCGTTACCTGTATTAATGGCACCTGTTTGAACTTGTTATCAGTATAAACGACACCTGTCCACAACCTCAAACAGTCACACTCCAAACTCCACTATGGCCAAGACCAAAGAGCTGTCAAAGGACACCAGAAACAAAATTGTAGACCTGCACCAGGCTGGGAAGACTGAATCTGCAATAGGTAAGCAGCTTGGTTTGAAAAAATCAACTGTGGGAGCAATTATTAGGAAATGGAAGACATACAAGACCACTGATAATCTCCCTCGATCTGGGGCTCCACGCAAGATCTCACCCCGTGGGGTCAAAATGATCACAAGAACGGTGAGCAAAAATCCCAGAACCACACGGGGGGACCTAGTGAATGACCTGCAGAGAGCTGGGACCAAAGTAACAAAGTCTACCATCAGTAACACACTACGCCGCCAGGGACTCAAATCCTGTAGTGCCAGACATGTCCCCCTGCTTAAGCCAGTACATGTACAGGCCCTTCTGAAGTTTGCTAGAGAGCATTTGGATGATCCAGAAGAAGATTGGGAGAATGTCATATGGTCAGATGAAACCAAAATATAACTTTTTGGTAAAAACTCAACTTGTCGTGTTTGGAGGACAAAGAATTCTGAGTTGCATCCAAAGAACACCATACCTACTGTGTAGCATGGGGGTGGAAACATCATTCTTTGGGGCTGTTTTTCTGCAAAGGGACCAGGATGACTGATCTGTGTAAATGAAAGAATGAATGGGGCCATGTATAGTGAGATTTTGAGTGAAAACCTCCTTCCATCAGCAAGGGCATTGAAGATGAAATGTGGCTGGGTCTTTCAGCATGACAATGATCCCAAACACACCGCCCGGGCAACGAAGGAGTGGCTTCGTAAGAAGCATTTCAAGGTCCTGGAGTGGCCTAGCCAGTCTCCAGATCTCAACCCCATAGAAAATCTTCGGAGGGAGTAAAAAGTCTGTGTTGCTCAGCAACAGCCCCAAAACATCACTGCTCTAGAGGAGATCTGCATGGAGGAATGGGCCAAAATACCAGCAACAGTGTGTGAAAACCTTGTGAAGACTTACAGAAAATGTTTGACCTCTGTCATTGCCAACAAAGGGTATATAACAAAGTATTGAGATAAACTTTTGTTATTGGCCAAATACTTATTTTCCACCATAATTTGCAAATAAATTCATTAAAAATCCTACAATGTGATTTTCTGGATTTTTGTCTGTCATAGTTGAAGTGTACCTATGATGAAAATTACAGGCCCCTCTCATCTTTTTAAGTGGGAGAACTTGCACAATTGGTGGCTGACTAAATACTTTTTTGCCCCACTGTATATGGACGGAATTAATCGAACAAAAGGACCAATTGTGATGTTTATGGGACATATTAGAGTGCCAACAAAAGAAGCTTGTCAAAGGTAATGCATGTTTTATATTTTATTTCAACGTTTTGTGTAGCGCCTGATGGGTTGAAATATGCTAACTCCTTTCATTTTCCATTTGTTTTGTCTTGTCTTCCCACACACCTGGTTTCAATCCCATTAATTACATGTTGTGTATTTAATCCTGTGTTCCCCACATGTCCTTGACTGGTATTGTTTTTTGTTAGTGCTTGTGCACGTTATGTCTGGTGTTTTGTCCCATTATGATTATTGTGTTTTGTTCACAGTGATTTTTATCATTAAACTGCGCAGTTGGAACACAGTCTTTGCTCTCCTGCGCCTGACTTCTCTACCGACAGTACGCACGCCTTACATAACCGAATGTTTCACAATGTTTTGCCCTGTTGAACAAGGCTGAGGTAATTGCCTTGGCAATAAGGAGCTCACCATCTTTCATCCTCCTTCCTCCCTCTTTGCCATGTTCTGCCTTTTTGGCCAGGCCTGTCTCTTGACACCCTATTTGGTCCTTTTGTTCAATTTATAATTAGTCACTATTTCACGGTTGTTGCAGGAACATGGATATCGATTATTTAGACCTACGAGTAAGAGTGTATTTCAATGGTACAATGGGCAATAGTTATTCTCTCACTCTGCAAAGGCAAGATGGCGGCTGGTTCTAGCCACCAGAGACCCTTATACTGATCCTGTGTAGAGAACAGGGGGAGTTCAGGAGTGTATTGCTGGACTGACTGGTTCTCTATTAAATATATGTCCTGAACACACAGGCACCTTTCCAGGTGTTGTTTACTATTGATTTTCGGTCTGCAACCTTTTGTAGACACGACAGAGGCAAATGTGTGTGCAGGAGATATCTTTTATAATTAAATGAACTCCCGGGCTTCTGTTGCCAGCTCCACATATTAGCGCTAGTGTGGAGTTAACATTTATCTGATGTAAGTCCCCTGAAACATAACTCACATACACACACGACTCTCCTTAAGATGCCAAGGTAGGTACGTTATTATTTTGGGTGATTCTGAGAGCAAATACAAGCACACACTCGCATGCACACACACACACACACTGAATGAGAAACATCTGCTGATGCAAGGTAGTGGATAACCTTCTTGGGAGATGAGAAAAGGTAAAGAGAAAGATGGTTCATACATGTGTGTTAAGAGGTAAACTGGACAAACAGCCAAGCTTTTAAAATCCCAATTTACAGGGAAATGGCCTCATATGGGCTAAACAGGTATATAATGTCAATATCAACCTGCTCTGTTTACGGATATCCTAAGTTGTTGTTTGACCTTCACTAGTAGGTTGATTCTGTTTTAGTTGGCTTTAATGGCTGTGTGGACATGGCAGAGAAGACATTCATCCAAATAGAGGAGGTTAGAAACAGGGACGGCTCCAGGCATAAGCAACATAAGCGATTGCTTAGGGCCCCTAGGGGGGGGAAGACTCCGTCGGGGTCTCAACTTACTGTTAAGAGATAGAATAGTAGAATACACAAGTTTGGTTGCACATCAGCAGTTTTTCTCTTGTTTTGTCAGTCATTGACAGTCACTCACTTAAGCCATGTCATCTAACAATTATTAGAATGGTAAGTTGATCGAGCCAGTTATCTAAACTTAGAGAAATCATGGCTGAATACCGACCGGGCACGCAGGGCACATGCTCAGGGGCCCTGACCTCCAGGGGGACCGCACTGATTGTGTTACTCACTCTCACTCAGATATCATTAACATGGCATAAGTCATGGCAAAATGTGCAGAATTGCAGGAAAGTAGCTTTAAACCTGCCAAAATGTCTCTTCCCCATGGCAAAATGTCTAAAACTGGAGAAAAGTTGCTTTAAAACATTTCATCTACAGTACCAGTTATGGACACACCTACTCAATCAAGGGTTTTTCTTTATTTTTTACTATTTTCTACATTGTAGAATAATAGTGAAGACATCAAAACTGTGAAATAACACATGGAATTATGTAGTAACCAAGAACATTTTAAACAAATATATTTCATATTTGAGATTCTTTATTTATTTATTTTATTTCACCTTTATTTAACCAGTTAGGCAAGTTGAGAACAAGTTCTCATTTACAATTGCGACCTGGCCAGGATAAAGCAAAGCAGTTCGACACATACAACGACACAGAGTTACACATGGAGTAAAACAAACATACAGTCAATAATACAGTATAAACAAGTCTATATACGATGTGAGCAAATGAGGTGAGATAAGGGAGGTAAAGGCAAAAAAAGGCCAAGGTGGCAAAGTAAATACAATATAGCAAGTAAAACACTGGAATGGTAGATTTGCAATGGAAGAATGTGCAAAGTAGAAATAAAAATAATGTGGTGCAAAGGAGCAAAATTAATTAAATACAGTAGGGAAAGAGGTAGTTGTTTGGGCTAAAATATAGGTGGGCTATGTACAGGTGCAGTAATCTGTGAGCTGCTCTGACAGTTGTTGCTTAAAGCTAGTGAGGGAGATAAGTGTTTCCAGTTTCAGAGATTTTTGTAGTTCGTTCCAGTCATTGGCAGCAGAGAACTGGAAGGAGAGGCGGCCAAAGAAAGAATTGGTTTTGGGGGTGACTAGAGAGATATACCTGCTGGAGCGTGTGCTACAGGTGGGAGATGCTATGGTGACCAGCGAGCTGAGATAAGGGGGGACTTTACCTAGCAGGGTCTTGTAGATGACATGGAGCCAGTGGGTTTGGCGACGAGTATGAAGCGAGGGCAAGCCAACGAGAGCGTACAGGTCGCAATGGTGGGTAGTATATGGGGCTTTGGTGACAAAACGGATTGCACTGTGATAGACTGCATCCAATTTGTTGAGTAGGGTATTGGAGGCTATTTTGTAAATGACATCGCCAAAGTCGAGGATTGGTAGGATGGTCAGTTTTACAAGGGTATGTTTGGCAGCATGAGTGAAGGATGCTTTGTTGGGAAATAGGAAGCCAATTCTAGATTTAATTTTGGATTGGAGATGTTTGATATGGGTCTGGAAGGAGAGTTTACAGTCTAACCAGACACCTAAGTATTTGTAGTTGTCCACATATTCTAAGTCAGAGCCGTCCAGAGTAGTGATGTTGGACAGGCAGGCAGGTGCGGGTAGCGATCGGTTGAAGAGCATGCATTTACTTTTACTTAAGAGCAATTGGAGGCCACGGAAGGAGAGTTGTATGGCATTGAAGCTTGCCTGGAGGGTTGTTAACACAGTGTCCAAAGAAGGGCCAGAAGTATACAGAATGGTGTCGTCTGCGTAGAGGTGGATCAGAGACTCACCAGCAGCAAGAGCGACCTCATTGTTGTATACAGAGAAGAGAGCCGGTCCAAGAATTGAACCCTGTGGCACCCCAATAGAGACTGCCAGAGGTCCGGACAGCAGACCCTCTGATTTGACACACTGAACTCTATCAGAGAAGTAGTTGGTGAACCAGGCGAGGCAATCATTTGAGAAACCAAGGCTGTCGAGTCTGCCGATGAGGATGTGGTGATTGACAGAGTCGAAAGCCTTGGCCAGATCAATGAACACGGCTGCACAGTAATGTTTCTTATCAATGGCGGTTAAGATATTGTTTAGGACCTTGAGCATGGCTGAGGTGCACCCATGACCAGCTCTGAAACCAGATTGCATAGCAGAGAAGGTATGGTGAGATTCGAAATGGTCGGTAATCTGTTTGTTGACTTGGCTTTCGAAGACCTTAGAAAGGCATGGTAGGATAGATATAGGTCTGTAGCAGTTTGGGTCAAGAGTGTCCCCCCCTTTGAATTGGTGGATGACCGCAGCTGCTTTCCAATCTTTGGGAATCTCAGACGACACGAAATAGAGGTTGAACAGGCTAGTAATAGGGGTGGCAATAATTTCGGCAGATAATTTTAGAAAGAAAGGGTCCAGATTGTCTAGCCCGCCTGATTTGTAGGGGTCCAGATTTTGCAGCTCTTTCAGAACATCAGCTGAACGGATTTGGGAGAACGAGAAATGGGGAAGGCTTGGGCGAGTTGCTGTGGGGGGTGCAGTGCTGTTGACCGGGATAGGAGTAGCCAGGTGGAATGCATGGCCAGCCATAGAAAAATGCTTATTGAAATTCTCAATTATGGTGGATTTATCAGTGGTGACAGTGTTTCCTATCTTCAGTGCAGTGGGCAGCTGGGAGGAGGTGTTCTTATTCTCCATGGACTTTACAGTGTCCCAGAACTTTTTTGAGTTAGTGTTGCAGGAAGCAAATTTATGCTTGAAAAAGCAAGCCTTTGCTTTTCTAACTGCCTGTGTATAATGGTTTCTAGCTTCCCTGAACAGCTGCATATCACGGGGGCTGTTCGATGCTAATGCAGAACGCCATAGGATGTTTTTGTGTTGGTTAAGTGCAGTCAGGTCTGGGGAGAACCAATGGCTATATCTGTTCCTGGTTCTAAATTTCTTAAATGGGGCATGTTTATTTAAGATGCATTTAAAAAAAATATCCAGGCATCCTCTACTGACGGGATGAGATCAATATCCTTCCAGGATACCCCGGCCAGGTCGATTAGAAAGGCCTGCTCGCTGAAGTGTTTCAGGGAGCGTTTTACAGTGATGAGTGGAGGTCGTTTGACCAGACACCTAAGTAGTCACCCTTTGCCTTGATGATAGCTTTGCACACTCTTGGCATTCTCTCAACCAGCTTCATAAGGTAGTTACCTGGAATGCATTTTAATTAACAGGTGTGCCTTGTTAAAAGTTCATTTGTGGAATTTCTTTCCTTCTTATTGCGTTTGAGCCAATCAGTCATGTATTGACATGGTAGGGTTGGTATACAGAAGAGAGCCCTGTTTGGTCAAATACAGTGCCTTGCGAAAGTATTCGGCCCCCTTGAACTTTGCGACCTTTTGCCACATTTCAGGCTTCAAACATAAAGATATAAAACTGTATTTTTTTGTGAAGAATCAACAACAAGTGGGACACAATCATGAAGTGGAACGACATTTATTGGATATTTCAAACTTTTTTAACAAATCAAAAACTGAAAAATTGGGCGTGCAAAATTATTCAGCCCCCTTAAGTTAATACTTTGTAGCGCCACCTTTTGCTGCGATTACAGCTGTAAGTCGCTTGGGGTATGTCTCTATCAGTTTTGCACATGGAGAGACTGAATTTTTTTCCCATTCCTCCTTGCAAAACAGCTCGAGCTCAGTGAGGTTGGATGGAGAGCATTTGTGAACAGCAGTTTTCAGTTCTTTCCACAGATTCTCGATTGGATTCAGGTCTGGACTTTGACTTGGCCATTCTAACACCTGGATATGTTTATTTTTGAACCATTGCATTGTAGATTTTGCTTTATATTTTGGATCATTGTCTTGTTGGAAGACAAATCTCCGTCCCAGTCTCAGGTCTTTTGCAGACCATCAGGTTTTCTTCCAGAATGGTCCTGTATTTGGCTCCATCCATCTTCCCATCAATTTTAACCATCTTCCCTGTCCCTGCTGAAGAAAAGCAGGCCCAAACCATGATGCTGCCACCACCATGTTTGACAGTGGGGATGATGTGGTCAGGGTGATGAGCTGTGTTGCTTTTACGCCAAACATAACGTTTTGCATTGTTGCCAAAAAGTTCAATTTTGGTTTCATCTGACCAGAGCACCTTCTTCCACATGTTTGGTGTGTCTCCCAGGTGGCTTGTGGCAAACTTTAAACAACACTTTTTATAGATTGATGGCAGCATTTGTGTGAAACTGAAAGCACGAACCACTGCTTTCAATCAGGGCAAGGTGTCTGGCAACATGACTGAATACAAACAATGCAGCTATTCCCTCCGTAAGGCTATCAAACAAGCTAAGCGTCAGTACAGAGACAAAGTAGAATCCCAATTCAACGGCTCAGACACAAGAGGCATGTGGCAGGGTCTACAGTCAATCACAGACTACAGGAAGAAATCCAGCCCAGTCACGGACCAGGATGTCTTGCTCCCAGGCAGACTAAATAACTTTTTTGCCCGCTTTGAGGACAATACAGTGCCACTGACACTGCCTGCAACGGAAAAATGCGGTCTCTCCTTCACTGCAGCCGAGGTGAGTAAAACATTTAAACGTGTTAACCCTCGCAAGGCTGCAGGCCCAGACGGCATCCCCAGCCGCGCCCTCAGAGCATGCGCAGACCAGCTGGCTGGTGTGTTTACGGACATATTCAATCAATCCCTATACCAGTCTGCTGTTCCCACATGCTTCAAGAGGGCCACCATCGTTCCTGTTCCCAAGAAAGCTAAGGTAACTGAGCTAAACGACTACCGCCCGTAGCACTCACTTCCGTCATCATGAAGTGCTTTGAGAGACTAGTCAAGGACCATATCACCTCCACCCTACCTGACTCCCTAGACCCACTCCAATTTGCTTACCGCTCAAATAGGTCCACAGACGATGCAATCTCAACAACACTGCACACTGCCCTAACCCATCTGGACAAGAGGAATACCTATGTGAGAATGCTGTTCATTGACTACAGCTCGGCATTCAACACCATAGTACCCTCCAAGCTCGTCATCAAGCTCGAGACCCTGGGTCTCGACCCCGCCCTGTGCAACTGGGTACTGGACTTCCTGACGGGCCGCTCTCCAGAGGGTAGTGAGGTCTGCACAACGCATCATCGGGGGCAAACTACCTGCCCTCCAGGACACCTACACCACCCGATGTTACAGGAAGGCCATAAAGATCATCAAGGACATCTACCACCCGAGCCACTGCCTGTTCACCCCGCTATCATCCAGAAGGCGAGGTCAGTACAGGTGCATCAAAGCCGGGACCGAGAGACTGAAAAACAGCTTCTATCTCAAGGCCATCAGACTGTTAAACAGCCACCACTAACATTGAGTGGCTGCTGCCTACACACTGACACTGACTCAACTCCAGCCACTTTAATAATGGGAACTGATGGGAAATGTTGTAAATATATCACTAGCCACTTTAAACAATGCTACCTTATATAATGTTACTTACCCTACATTATTCATCTCATATGCATACCTATATACTGTACTCTATATCATCGACTGCATCCTTAGGTAATACATGTATCACTAGCCACTTTAACTATGCCACTTTGTTTACATATTCATCTCACATGTATATACTGTACTCGATACCATCTACTGTATCTTGCCTATGCTGCTCTGTACCATCACACTCATATATCCTTATGTACATATTCTTTATCCCCTTACACTGTGTATAAGACAGTAGATTAGGAATTGTTAGTTAGATTACTTGTTGGTT
Organism: Oncorhynchus masou masou; assembly: GCF_036934945.1. Taxonomy (NCBI): domain Eukaryota; kingdom Metazoa; phylum Chordata; class Actinopteri; order Salmoniformes; family Salmonidae; genus Oncorhynchus; species Oncorhynchus masou. Next base: position 29,492,720 of record NC_088233.1, read on the forward strand.
ATTACTGCATTGTCGGAACTAGAAGCACAAGCATTTCGCTACACTCGCATTAACATCTGCTAACCATGTGTATGTGACAAATAAAAATTTGATTTGATATCTTTAAGAAATGGCTTTCTTCTTGCCACTCTTCCATAAAGGCCAGATTTGTGCAATATACGACTGATTGTTTTCCTATGGACACAGTCTCCCACCTCAGCTGTAGATCTCTGCAGTTCATCCAGAGTGATCATGGGCCTCTTGGCTGCATCTCTGATCAGTCTTCTCCTTGTATGAGCTGAAAGTTTAGAGGGACAGCCAGGTCTTGGTAGATTTGCAGTGGTCTGATACTCCTTCCATTTCAATATTATCGCTTGCACAGTGCTCCTTGGGATGTTTAAAGCTTGGGAAATCTTTTTGTATCCAAATCCGGCTTTAAACTTCTTCACAACAGTATCTCGGACCTGCCTGGTGTGTTCCTTGTTCTTCATGATGCTCTCTGTGCTTTTAACGGACCTCTGAGACTATCACAGTGCAGGTGCATTTATACGGACTTGATTACACAGGTGGATTGTATTTATCATCATTAGTCATTTAGGTCAACATTGGATCATTAAGAGATCCTCATTGAACTTTTGGAGAGAGTTTGCTGCACTGAAAGTAAAGGGGCTGAATAATTTTGCACGCCCAATTTTTCAGTTTTTGATTTGTTAAAAAAGTTTGAAATATCCAATAAATGTCGTTCCACTTCATGATTGTGTCCCACTTGTTGTTGATTCTTCACAAAAAATACAGTTTTATATATTTATGTTTGAAGCCTGAAATGTGGCAAAAGTTTGCAAAGTTCAAGGGGGCCGAATACTTTCGCAAGGCACTGTATAAAGTCCATATTATAGGCAAGAACAGCTCAAATAAGTAAAGAGAAACATCAGTCCATCATTACCGTAAGACATGAAGGTCAGTCAATCCGGAAAATTAAAGTTTCTTCTAGTGCAGTTGATTCTACCCACTCAATTATCTATGCATCGTGACTTTACCCCTACCTACATGTACATATTACCTCAATTACCTCAACTAACCTGTACTCCCACACTTTGACTCGGTCGTGGTACCCCCTTTTAAACTTTAGTTTCTTTAGTAAACATTTTCTTAACTCTTATTTTTCTTAAAATGGCATTGTTGGTTAAGGGCTTGTAAGTAAGCATTTCACAGTAAGGTCTACATTTGATTTGATTTTGATTGGTGGGTGTGTGTACTGTACGTGTGGGTGTGTGTACTGTATGTGTGGCTATGTGTACTGTATGTATGGGTGTGTGTACTGATGTGTGGGTGAGTGAGTGTACTGTATGTGTGGGTGAGTGAGTGTATTGCATGTGTGGCTGTGTATTGTATGTGTGGGTGTGTGTACTGTATGTGTGGCTGTGTGTACTGTATGTGTGGGTGTGTGTACTGCATGTTTGGGTGAGTGAGTGTACTGTGTGTTTGGGTGTGTGTACTGTATGTGTGAGTGTGTGTACTGTATGTGTGAGTGTGTGTACTGTATGTGTGGATGTGTACTGTATGTGTGAGTGTGTGTACTGTATGTGTGAGTGTGTGTACTGTATGTGTGGCTGTGTGTACTGTATGTGTGAGTGTGTGCTGTATGTGTGGGTGTGGCTGTGTACTGTATGTGTGGCTGTGTGTACTGCATGTGTGGCTGTGTGTACTGTATGCGTGGGTGTGTGTACTGTATGTGTGGGTGTGTGTACTGTATGTGTGGCTGTGTGTACTGTATGTGTGACTGTGTGTTCTGTATGTGTGGGTGTGTGTACTGTATGTGTAGGTGTGTGTACTGTATGTGTGGGTGTGTGTACTGTATGTGTGGCTGTGTGTACTGTATGTGTGGCTGTGTGTACTGTATGTGTGGCTGTGTACTGTATGTGTGGGTGTGTGTACTGTATGTGTGGGTGTGTGTACTGTATGTGTGGGTGGGTGTACTGTATGTGTGGGTGGGTGTACTGTATGTGTGGGTGTGTGTACTGTATGTGTGGCTGTGTTTATGTGCTATAACTACATTCACTGCTGCCAGCCTCTTGGATGCGTCCCAGAGTTCTGTGGGGTGAAGGAAGAGGGTAATACATCTCTCTCTCTCTCACACACACACACACACACACACACACACACACACACACACACACACACACACACACACACACACACACACACACACACACACACACACACACACACACACACACACACACACACACACACAATCACAACTATCTCATGAACTGATTTGAACCCTCCTCAGTGCTCGTGCATTTCCCCTATGGTAATAGATGCAGTAGAGTGCCTTCAGAAAGCATTCACACCCCTTGACTTTCTTTGCAATTTGTTGTGTTACAACCTGAATTTAAAATGGATTAAATTGAGATTTTGTGTCACTGATCTACACACAATACCCCATAATGATAAAGTGGAATTTGGTCTTCAGAAAAAACTAAGAAAAAGAGAAATGAATAGCTAAAATGTCTTGACCCACTGGGCATAAACTGGTTGAAGCAACATTTTTTCAACATCATTTGTCAACGTATTGAAACGTGGAACAAAAAAAAAGTTAAAAACGTAAACTGTTGTTTTGAGGGTGAAATTTCAGATACAGGATTATCATCACGATAACCACATTTCAACATTGACAAACACTATATAAATTATGTTGTATTTGTACCTTTAAAACAACGTCAGATCTTCAATGTTATATCCACTATCAGAAAATACCATAGACTGGGCAGCAGCTCCTCCTAGAGAATTGCTACCCTTTGGTCTCCCATTTGGGGAAGTAGCTGGTTTTTCTGTATCCCTTTAAACCCCTGAGTCAATTATCGTGGACCCGCAAAATTCTAGTTAGCATAATAAAAAAATCCCCATAAAAATGTGTCTGTTTAAGCTACAGATATCTCAATCCACCGTATCCGCCGATATCGGCCTTCCAGATCTGTGGTGAAAGGTGGCAGAGCTACAGCGGTGTTTGTCAGACCATGAGACATCCTGAAAATCAGTCTTCTCACTAAAATGTCTGTTGTGTCTGAATGGTTTGGCCTTTTTGGAAAGGTGAGACTCTCACGAACATGTACATGTCGGTGGTTTTGTTCTTCTGAAGGTAGCCCAGTACTTGTAATTTTTTGAAATGGATGTCATGGTCGTCATATGGAGGAGACCAAGGCGCAGCGTGGTCAGCGTACATACTTCTTTAATGAAAGAAAGAACACTGAACAAACTATACAAAATGAACCGTGAAGTTAATATGAGAAGTGCAGAACAGGCAACTAAACATAGAATAAGAACCCACAAACTACCCAAGGGATATGGCTACCTATATATGGTCCCCAATCAGAGACAACAATAAACAGCTGCCTCCGACTGAGAACCCATCTAGGCAACCCCCCCCATAGGTGCGGACTCCCGGCTGCAAACCTAAACCTATATGGGAGGTTCTCGGTGGGCATCTAACCTCGGTGGCGGCTCTGGTTCTGGACCCCGCCCCCTTCATACACTGATCCCTCCTCAATTGTAGCAGCATTGACCCGTGGATCATCGCCGGAAGCTCTGGACTGCGGATCGTCGCCGTAAGCCCCGGGCTGGGGACCCTTGCTGCGTGGATCATTGCCGGAGGTTCTAGACTGGGACCGTCGCTGGAGACCCCGGGCTGGGGAGCGTCGCTGGAGACCCCGGGCTGGGGACCGTCGCTGGAGACCCCGGGCTGGGGACCGTTGCTGAGGCCCCGGACTGGGGATAATCGCTGGAGGCCCCGGACTGGGGACCGTCGCTGGAGACCCCGGGCTGGGGACCGTTGCTGGAGGCCCCGGACTGGGGATCGTCGCTGGAGGTTCCGGACTGTGGCCCGTCGTTGGAGGTTCCGGACTGTGGCCCGTCGTTGGAGGTTCCGGATTGTGGCCCATTGTTGGAGGTTCTGGACTGTGGCCTGTCGTTGGAGGTTCTGGACAGTGGCCCGTCGTTAGAGGTTCCGGTCTGTGGCCCGTCGATGGATGTTCCGGTCTGTGTATTGACACCGGACGCTCTGGACTGGGTACTGTCGCTGGACGCTCTGGACTGGGTACTATCGCCGGACGCTCTAGACTTCCGAGGCGCACTGTAGGCCTGGTGCGTGGTGCCGGCACTGGTGGTACCAGGCTGGTGACATGCACCTCAGGGCGAGTGCTAGGAGCAGGAACAGGGCGTACTGGACTGCCGAGGCGCACTGTAGGCCTGGTTCGTGGTGCCGGCACTGGTGGTACCGGGCTGGTGACACGCACCTAAGGGCAAGTGCGGGGAGCAGGCACAGAACGTATTGGACTGTAGAGGCGTACTGGAAATCTTGAGTGTAGTGCTGACACAACCCGTCCTGGCTGGATGTTTATTCTTGCCCTGCAAATGCAGGGCGCTGGCACAGGATGCACTGGGCTGTGTAGATTCACCTGAGACACCGTACGCAGGGCCGGCGCAGGATACCCTGGTCCAAGGAGGTATACTGGAGACCAGGAGCGCTGAGCCGGCACCTTCTTCCTGGCTGGATGCCCATTCTAGCCCGGCCAATGCGAGGAGCAGGAATAGAGCGCACCGGGCTAGAATAGCGCACTGGAGACACCGTGTGCTCTACCGCATAACACGGTGCCTGACCAGTAACATGCTCCCCACAGTAAGCACGAGGAGCTGGCTCAAGTCTCTGACCTGACTCATGCAATCTCCTCGTGTGCCCCCTCCTCGTGGGGCTGCCTCTCAGGCTTCCGTGCTAGCCGTGTACCCTCATATCGTCGCCGTTCCTCTCGTGCTATCTCCACCTGCCTCCATGGTAGGCCGATCCTCTCCTGACAGTATTTCCTCCCACGTCCAGGATCCTTTACCGTCCAGTATTTCGTCCCATGTCCATGTTGTCTGCTCCATCAAACACCGCTCCTCCTTTTCACGCTGCTTGGTCCTTTTATGGTGGGTTCTTCTGTCATAGTCGTCATATGGAGGAGACCAAGGTGCAGCGTGGTAAGCGTACATACTTCTTTAATGAAAGAAAGAACACTGAACAAACTATATAAAACAACAAAACTAACCGTGAAGCTAATATGAGAAGTGCAGAACAGGCAACTAAACATAGAATAAGAACCCACAAACTACCCAAGAAATATGTCTACCTAAATATGGTCCCCAATCAGAGACAACAATAAACAGCTGCCTCTGATTGAGAACCAATCTAGGCAACCAAAGACATATAAACCCCGAGACATAGAAAAACCCCTAGACATACAAAAAACCCTAGACAATACAACAACTAAACAAACCACCCTTGTCACACCCTGACCTAACCAAAATAATAAAGAAAACAAAGATAACTAAGGTCAGGGTGTGACAATGGAGTGTACACTGAGTATATCAAACATTAAGAACACCTTCCTAATATTGAGTTGGACCCTCTTTTGCCCTCAATTCGTCGGGGCATGGACTCTACAAAGTGTAAAGCGTTCCACAGGGATGCTGGCCCATGTTGACTCATAGCTTCCCACAGTTGTGTCAAGTTGGCTGGATTTCCATTGGGTGGTGGACCATTCTTGATACACACCATAAACTGTTGAGGGTGAAAAACCCAGCGATATTGCAGTTCTTGACACAAACCTGTACACCTACTGCCCATTTAAAAATAATTCTTTAACCTGTCTCCTCCACTTAATCTACACTGATTGAAGTGGATTTAACAGGTGAGATCAATAAGGGATCATAGCTTTCACCTGCATTCACCAGGTCAGTCTGTGCCATGGAAAGAGCAGGTGTTCTTAAGGTTGTGTATACTCAGTATTTATGGAATACATTTTGTGCCTGATCTGTCTCATATCTCTCCGATATACACTTAAAAACAAACGTCCTTTTGATTTTTTGTTTCACCATCTGTTTTCTATGTATAATTATGTTATTCAATGCATTTCTATGAGCAGTAAGGCCAAATTCAATGTTTCCTCAAATAATTTGTGTATATATTTTTTTGATACCTAAAGGGGTCCTACAATTCTAAATCAAATAGTTAAATGATCCTTGTAAGACCATCTTAAAAAATGCCATATGTTAGCCCAGTAGAACCCACCTCCCCAATAGCCTATTAACTTGTTAACAAATAATATGTTTGATTCACATCTCAAACTCAACCAAAAAATACAAGTTTAAAGAATGGGAATAAGGCAGTGGCTCAGATGGATCTAACCAAGCAGTAGAAAAAATATATTATGAATGTTGATATTTGGTTGCGTTATCAACCAAACATACAGTTATTTGATATTACTTTTGTAATACAGTAAATAGCCTAAAGTTAGGACTATCTTACAAACTAGTGTAACATTCAATGTAGTAAACAAAAAAGTGTAAAACAAATCAAACTATATTTTATATTTGAGAGTCTTCAAAGTAATCACCATTTTCCTTGATGACAGCTTTGCACACCATTGTCATTAATTCAACCAGCTTCATGAAGTAGTCACCTGCAATGCATTTCAATTAACAGGTGTGCCTTGCTAAAAGTTAATTTGTGGAACTTCTTTTCTTCTTAATGTGTTTGAGACAATCAGTTATTTTGTGACAAGATATACAGAAGAAAGCCCTATTTGGTAAAAGACCAAGTCCATATTATGGCAAAAACAGCTCAAATGTGTAAAGACAAACGACAGTCCATCATTACTTTAAGACATGAAGGTCAGTCAATCCAGAACATTTCATGAAAAGTTTATTCAAGTGCAGTCGCAAAAGCCATTGAGAGCTTTGATGAAAGTGACTCTCATGAGGATCGCCACAGGAAAGGAAAGATATTAACTTTATGTCATAAATACAAAGAGTTATGTTTGAGGCAAATCCAACACAACAATGAATACTACTCTTATGTTCAAGCATGGTGGTGGCTGCATCATGTTGTGACTACTTAAGGAGTCAAGACATTTCAGCTTTTCAATTAATTGTCACGGTTGTTAAAAGAGACGGACCAAGGCACAGTGTGTGTTAAGTTACACATATTTAATTAAAGTGAAACTCCTTCAACAGAACAATAAACGAGCAACAAAACATGACTACGTGATGCGACAAGCACTAACACAAACAATATCCCACAACCCAGGTGGGAACAATGGAGAACTTAAATATGATCCCCAATTGGAGACAACGATAATCAGCTGCCTCTAATTGGGAACCATTCCAAGCACACCAATATAGAAATAGGAAAACTAGAACACCCCCCCTAGTCAAGCTCTGACCTACAACACCATAGAGAACCAAGGGCTCTCTATGGTCAGGGCGTGACATTCATTTGTAAATTCATTCCACTTCAACATTATGGGATATTGTGTGTAGACCATTGACACAAAATCTTAATTTCAGGCTGTAACACAACAAAATGTGGAAAAAGTCAAGGGGTGCGAATATTTGCTGAAGGCACTGTATAGGAATACAACAGCTCAGATAGAGAGAATGGAAGAAAAAAGAGAGATAATGTGTGTGTGTTTCGGTTTTTACTAGTGAACTGTTCTCTCAAATGGATGGTATGAATATAACTGAGAACAAAATGACAAAAATACTTTAATCAAGTTTAGAATATTTAATAACGACCGGTGGTGGAACATAGTATTTATAGAAAAGGCTCTCCCTTCTTCATCGTGTGGGTTGGTGCATGAACACAAGCATAAATCACAATAGGCTCCAATGTCTACAATGTATACATTGACCATCTGTTCCTTGTCTTCGGAAGAGGGGACATTCTAACACTGACGTTCCCCCAGCTAACAACCGAGTTCATATCAAGTGCACTTACATCCCAGGAGAGTGATTGTTCACTTAGCTGAAGACTAAGTGCTGTAGAAGAACGTGGTGTCTACAGACATGACTTGCAAGCATAATACTTGTATAACATATACTACAGTGTACAGGGCCTCTTTGGATCTACAGGATTGCCTGGTGTACTTCCAAGGGACTTGCATGTACAGGACATCGAAGACATTCATGTACCGGACATTAAGGCACGAATGGTGTAGATTATACAAGACTATACATGGCCATATTCTACAGAGCTAACATTCTACAAGGGTGACATACTAGCTGATCATACTATTCGGCGATATCCCTTCACTATCCTTGTGGGGACCAGAAGTCCTCACATGGATAGTAAACAAGGGAAATTTGGAGTGGGAATCAATATTTTGGATCCCACAAGGATAGTAAAACTAACATGTGTGTGTGTGTGTGTGTGTGCGTGCGCGCGTGCATGTGTGTGTCAGTGTGTGTGTATGAGAGTGTAACTTAGAATGAATGTACTCGTTTTTTGACCTGTAACAGATTATATTGGAAAGCTGAACAGTAACTGAACAACATTGATGTTTTAAAATACAATCCATCTGTCTATGTCAGTACAATCCAACACACACACAACCACACAATCTATAATCATTTGGAGAAGAATGCTGAACACGAATAGAATAGATAAACTAGATCTGGCATTTCATAAATCTTTTTTTTGTAAAATCTATTTTTCAAACAAAACATGACAAACGACAGCATACAGCCCACACAAACATCAACAACGTCACACCTGCCCAGACCCACCTGCTCACACCCCCATCTCCAGCACCCGCACCACTCTCTTCCACATGGCCGCAAACTGCACCATTTTGTTTCTCTCCGTTGCCCACTCACTTTCAACATTTAGATTATAAAGCATCTGACCTTTCCATTGTGTTAACGATGGAGGATTGGTTGATTTCCAGTTTTATATCTATACATTTTTTCCAAGATGATTGGTGTGAAAGTATAATACAACCCATCGGGTATCTAACTGCACCCTCATATGCTATCTCTTGAAATATGCAGACAGACAGATTAAAAGTACATTTACATTGAAATACTTTTGTACTTTACAACACTCCCAGAAGGCATGTATTATTGAGTCATTGTTCGTTTTAACATTTACATTTACATTTAAGTCATTTAGCAGACGCTCTTATATCCTTAAGACATGACTGCCTTTGTGCTGTAGAATTTGTGAATTTTGTCTCGTGTAACAAATTCTGTACATTAGTTTATACTGGATTAAGCATACATATTCTTTAACTATGTTGCAGCTTTGTACTGAGGTAGCTAACGTAGTCAAGCGCAGGAGAGCAGAGATGTCAAAGTAGCGCCTTTAATAGGCAAGAGCAACATGAAAATAATCCCGCACAAACCTAAGCGGGAAACAGGGGAAAATATACACACAGAAATTAATGCAAATGAAAACCAGGTGTGAATGAACCAAAGATAAAACAAACGGAAAAAGAAAAATAGGATTGGTGATGACTAGTAGGCCGGCGACGCCGACCGCAGAGGACAGGAACCACTTTCGATGGAAGTCGTGACAAACTGTCATTTTGTTAGTTATGCTCCAACATTCCCTCCATCTTGTGCCAATATCAATTCTTTTTAAGTCGTGGTTCCAACCGTTTATAAATTGGATAAGCTCTCTGCAAAGTTTTCTATATCGTACCTATCATATGAATATACTTTTCTGACTCAAATAGGAGTCCTCCAACATAGTTGTTATATACAAAATATTGAATCATTTTGTGATATGAAACTTCTACGTTTTTGAAAATATCTACATCTGTCAGTCCAAAGTTGCTTTTTAATTCTGTCATGGAAATACATGTATTTCCTATTGCCAAGTCATTTCCGTTTTTATGCCTTTAGTTTTCCATGTGAACCAATGTGTCTGTGAATTCTGAAAAGCTTTCCAAGGTTGTTTTTTTAGGGAGTGATGTTGGTTCTTTTAGAATATGTTTCATCTTCCTCTATATTGTTATAGTGGGGCGGCAGGTATCCTAGTGGTTAGAGCACGAGGCCAGTAACTGAAAGGTTGCTGGATTGAATCCCTAAACTGACAAGGTACAAAAATCTGTCGTTCTGCCCCTGAACAAGGCAGTTAACCCACTGTTCTTTGGTAGGTCGTTATTGTAAATAAACATTTGTTCTCAACGTACTTGCCCAGTTAAATAAAGATACAATTAAATTGTGTTATTAACTATGAAGTTGTTAATGTTCTTGGCTTTATCTTTTGAAAATAGACACAAAAATATTCTGAGGATGAGCATATGCATTTTCAATAAGTACTCATTGTTCCTCTTTAGTGCATTTAACTATATGTTGCAAGTAAAATCCTTGGTGGCGAGTTGCTACAATTCCATGTCTGAAAGGTTAAAACCATTTAAACCACCATCAGAATTAGGAAGATGTAAAACTTTCCTTTTTGTTCTATGAGATTTATTTGCCCATATTAACGTATTTCATGACCGAATATATTTGTTTAAACTAATTTCTTTGGTGGGGTAATTGGTATTACCAAGAATAAATATAAAATGTTTTTGAGCCATGCCATTTCTGAAGAGGTTTATTCTACCTGTAAGACTTGTGGGAAGAATTTTCCTTTTAATTAGATTGTCCTTATTCTCATGCCTTCTCCTCCCCCTCTCCTACAGTATCCTTTTCTTCTCCCTTATACAATTCCACATGCCGATAAAGGGAGCTTGAGTTTTATACTGTAGGTCTGCCATTTCACTTGGTTAATTTATGAATGTAATGTAATTATTTGCAGCAATTATCAACAGATGATTTAATAGTCTGAGAAATCTGATGTATATTTGACCGTTTACTTGACATTGAAATTATGTGATTAAAACATGATATAATTGAATGTATTATATGTGTCCAGATATCTGTGCCAGTGATGTATGAAAGAATAGTGGCGCTAATGTGTGTGTGTGCGCATGCATGATTGTTGTTTGTGGCTCTATTAGCAGCTTCTTGCATGTCATATCACATCTCCTCCTGCCCTCAATTGAGAGAGATGCAGAGAGAAGTGGTACTGCACCAGCATACTAATCACCTACCAATCTCTCTCTCCCCTCCTTCTCTCCCCCTTCATCTCCTTCTCCCCCTTATCCATCCCACATCCCTAAAACTCTCTTTGCCCCTTCCTCTACTTTCAATCTGCCACATCTCCTCCCTCTCTCTGCTAAACCTAATTTCAGAAAGGAAACACCACTTGTACATTTAACCATTTATTAGAAATAGAAATCCCTGATCACACTTGTGGGCGATGTCATGGCGACGCTGGCTATCTAAGCTCATGCGATGAAACATTTCATCAGGTCTAATGTTTTCTTGTGCCGAACTGCTCATGTGCAGGCCATCAAATCAAAGGCACTCCTTCAATATAACGTTTTTTCCTGATGAAAAATAAAACGTGTCAGTTTCTGCCCATCTTTATTACTGCTCTGTCTTTGTAAACACACAGAGTCCTGCACTGAGCATCAAAGCTGGTGTCATAAAGCTATTCATGATTAGATCTACGTTGGCAGGTAAAGAGCTTAAGAGTTTTGGGTCAGTAACAGGAAGGTTGCTGGTTTGAATCCCCAAGCCGACTAAGTTAAATATTGGTTGATGTGCCCTAGAGCAAGGCACTTAACCCTAATTGCGCCTGTAAATTGTTCTTTATAAGAACGTCTGCTTAATGACTCAAATTTAAAAATGATTCATTTCAATCTGGTGTGGAAGCTATTGACACCTAACTGAGCTGTTATTGTCACGTTCTGACCTTAGTTCCTTTGTTTTGTCTTTTGTTTTAGTATGGTCAGGGCGTGAGTTGGGTGGGTTGTCTATGTTAGTTTGTCTATGATTTTCTATTTCTGTGTTTGGCCTGGTATGGTTCTCAATCAGAGGCAGCTGTCAATCGTTGTCCCTGATTGAGAACCATATTTAGGTAGCCTGTTTTTGATTGTGTTTTGTCGGTGGTTGTTTTCAGTCTTTGTGTGTCTACTACAGACAGATCTGTTCCGGTTGTTTCTTTGTTGTGTTGTTATTCAGTGTTCAGTGTACTTTATTAAAAGGATGAACCCGTACCACGCTGCACATTGGTCCTCACATTCTTCCCAAGACAGCCGTTACAGTTATCTTGTGTGTGTGTGATCAGAAGAGTGTAACCCATGGGAAAGAACTCTGTGAGGTACTGTCATATTATCTATGTGTTTAGGCCAGTACAGTGAGATGTATCCTTAAGGGATGGCCACTGCAGCAGTTGGTTGTAGTACAGTGAGATATCAGTACCTTACCGGAAGAGTGAATCCAGTAGGAAAATACTCTTTAATGTGAATCAGTCAGTACATTATCTAATTTCAGTATCTGAAGGGCATCCCCCTGCTGTGCTCTAGCTGTGTAGAACACAGAGATAGGAGCTGCATTACGTAATTACACAATGGAATCACTTCACTGTGGATAAGATCAGAGCAGGCCTGGGATCTGGGGCTGTGTGCTTGAGGGAGAGACCCACGCAATGGAATGCAGAGTTTACAGTAGTAACAGGGCACTGAGTGGAGAGCATGAGACTAGATGCCTTTCAGCTAGAGAGAAAGCTACTACATCCTGGGCGGTTTCCTTACTGCCCTCACACTCTCGTAATGTGCTTAGGTGTGTGGTTGGAATGGCACTTAATGCATCCCTTCAACCTCAGGCAGCAGTCACCTACAGGTAAAGGAGATTTACAGTCACCAGATACTGGGTTAGCTATTGGCCACTTGTGTGCTATAAAATGAATCTGCACACAATAGATACACACACATTATGTAAACACAAATACACACTAAGAGCCACATACTGTGTTTACAGCCTCCAGTCACAAGGTCAAGCTACCAAATCAAACACACATGCCAGCCAGGCCCATATTCACCCCTAGGAGATGACATACACACTAGGGTTGAATATGTTCCCGGTATTTTACAAATGCTTGATCCTGGAGAATAAATAATTTTTCGCCCAGGCAACCCGGTATTTCCCACCAAAACCGCAAGTGTCATTCAAAAGCACATAAAGGATATAATTAGGCCAATATCTGGAATTGATTAGAGTTTTGATCTAAAATTCAAGCCTGATGCTCCCTGAGCCTGATGAGCCATACATTAAATACATTTTATGAGCCCTACATTAAATACATTTTATGAGCCCTACATTAAATACATTTTATGAGCCCTACATTAAATACATTTTATGAGCCCTACATTAAATACATTTTATGAGCCCTACATTAAATACATTTTATGAGCCCTACATTAAATACATTTTATGAGCCCTACATTAAATACATTTTATGAGCCCTACATTAAATACATTTTATGAGCCCTACATTAAATACATTTTATGAGCCCTACATTAAATACATTTTATGAGCCCTACATTAAATACATTTTATGAGCCCTACATTAAATACATTTTATGAGCCCTACATTAAATACATTTTATGAGCCCTACATTAAATACATTTTATGAGCTACATTAAATACATTTTTAAATAAATACATTTTATGAGCCCTACATTAAATACATTTTATGAGCCCTACATTAAATACATTTTATGAGCCCTACATTAAATACATTTTATGAGCCATACATTAAATACATTTTATGAGCCCTACGTTAAAAATACATTTTAAATCCCAAACCAAGCCAAATTATTGTTCCATTATCCAATACATACAGTCGTGGCCAAAAGTTTTGAGAATGACACAAATATTAATTTCCACAAAGTTTGCTGCTTCTGTGTCTTTAGATATTTTTGTCAGATGTTACTATGGAATACTGAAGTATAATTACAAGCATTTCATAAGTGTCAAAGGCTTTTATTGACAATTACATAAAGTTGATGCAGTGTCGAATTTCTTCTTTTTCAAGACCTCTGCAATCCACCTTGGCATGCTGTCAATTAACTTCTGGGCCACATCCTGACTGATGGGGCCCATTCTTGCATAATTAATGCTTGGAGTTTGTCAGAATGTGGGTTTTTGTTTGTCCACCCGCCTCTTGAGGATTGACCACAAGTTCTCCATGGGACTAAGGTCTGGGGAGTTTCATGGCCATGGACCCAAAATATTGATGTTTTGTTCCCCGAGCCACTTAGTTATCACTTTTGCCTTATGTCAAGGTGCTCCATCATGCTGGAAAAGGCATTTTGGTCACCAAACTGTTCCTGGATGATTGGGAGAAGTTGCTCTCAGAGGATGTGTTGGTACCATTCTTTATTCATGGCTGTGTTCTTAGGAAAAATTGTGAGTGATCCCACTCCCTTGGCTGAGAAGCAAACCCACACATCAATGGTCTCAGGATGCTTTACTGTTGGCATGACACAGGACTGATGGCAGCACTCACCTTGTCTTCTCCGGACAAGCTTTTTTTCAGAAGCCCCAAACAATCGGAAAGGGGATTCATCAGAGAAAATGACTTTACCCCAGTCCTCAGCAGTCCAATCCCTGTACCTTTCGAAGAATTTCAGTCTGTCCCGGATGTTTTTCCTGGAGAGAAGTGGCTTCTTTGCTGCCCTTCTTGACACCAGGCCATACTCTAAAAGTCTTCGCCTCACTGTGCGTGCAGATGCACTCACACCTGCCTGCTGCCATTCCTGAGCAAGCTCTGTACTAGTGGTGCTCCGATCCCGCAGCTGAATCAATTTTAGGAAATGGTCCTGGCGCTTGCTGGACTTTCTTTGGCTCCCTGAAGCCTTCTTCACAACAATTGCATCGCTATCCTTGAGGTTCTTGATCCAATAAATGGTTGATTTAGGTGCAATCTTACTGTCAGCAATATCCTAGCCTATGAAGCCCTTTTTGTGCAAAGCACTGACGATGGCACATGTTTCCTTGCAGGTAACCATTGTAACCATTGACAGAGGAAGAACAATGATTCCAACACCACCCTGCATTTGAAGCTTCCAGTCTGTTACTCAAACTCGATCAGCAGGACATCAGTCACCTAACAGTATGAACTATTAAGATAAATGGGGGGTTCGAACTGAATAGAATGGATAGAATGACAAAACTGAAAAATCGTTTGCGAGCAAGGAGGCCTACAAACCTGAGTCAGTTACACCAGCTCTTTCAGGAGGAATGGGACAAAATTCACTTAACTTATTGTGGGAATCTTGTGGAAGGCTACCCAAAATGTTTAACCCAAGTTAAACAATTTAAAGGCAATGCTACCAAACACTAATTGAGTGTATGTACACTTCTGACCCACTGGGAATGTGTTGAAAGAATTAAAAGCCAA
This sequence comes from Oncorhynchus masou masou, assembly GCF_036934945.1. Taxonomy (NCBI): domain Eukaryota; kingdom Metazoa; phylum Chordata; class Actinopteri; order Salmoniformes; family Salmonidae; genus Oncorhynchus; species Oncorhynchus masou. The sequence goes on from NC_088233.1 coordinate 29,507,816, forward strand.
AATAAATTATTCTCTCTACTATTATTCTGACATTTCACATTCTTAAAATAAAGTGGTGATCCTAACTGACCTAAGACAGGGAATTTTTACTGGAATTAAATGTCAGGAATTGTGAAAAACTGAGTTTAAATGTATTTGGTTAAGGTGGAAGTAAACTTGCCTTTCTGCCTTTCTAAAGTCTTCGAAAGCCAAGTGAACAAACAGATCACCGACCATTTCGAATCCCACTGTACCTTCTCCGCTATGCAATCTGGTTTCCGAGCTGGTCACTGGTGCACCTCAGCTACGCTCAATGTCCAAAACAATATCATAACCGCCATCGATAAAAGACAGTATTGTGCAGCCTTCTTCATCGACCTGGACAAGGCTTTCGACTCTGTCAGTCACCACATTCTTATCGGCAGACTCAACGGCCTTGGTTTCTCAAATGACTGCCTCGCCTGGTTCACTAACTACTTCTCAGATAGAGTCAGTGTGTCAAATCGGAGGGCCTGTTGTCCGTACCTCTGGCAGTCTTCATGAGGGTGCCACAGGGTTCAATTCTCAGGCAGACTCTTTTCTCTGTATATATCAATGATGTCGCTCTTGCTGCGGGGGATTCTTTGATCCACCTCTACGCAGACGACACCATTCTGTGTTCATCTGGCCCTTCTTTGGACACTGTGTTAACAAACCTCCAAATGAGCTTCAACGCCATACAAAACTCCTTCAGTGGCTTCCAACTGCTCTTAAATGCTAGTGAAACGAAATGCATGCTCTTCAACCGATCGCTACCCACACCCGCCCGCCCGACTAGCATCACTACTCTGGATGGTTCCGACTTTGTATTTGTAGTTACCCACATATTCTAGGTGTCTGGCTAGACTGTAAACTCTCCTTCCAGACTCACATTAAACATCTCCAATCCAAAATTAAATCTAGAATCTGCTTCCTATTTTGCAACAAAGCCTCCTTCACTAATGTTGCTAAACATACCCTTGTAAAACTGACTATCCGACCAATCCTTGACTTCGGCGATATAATTTACAGAATAGCCTCCAACACTCTACTCAGCAAATTGGATGCAGTCTATCACAGTGCCACCCATTTTGTCACCAAAGCCCCATTTACTACCCACCACTGCGACCTGTATGCTCTCCTTGGCTGGTCCTTGCTACATATTCATCGCCACACCCACTGGCTCCAGGTCATCTATAAGTCTTTGCTAGGTAAAGCTCCACCTTATCTCAGCTCACTGGTCACCATAGCAACACCCACCCGTAGCATGCACTCCAGCAGGTATATTTCACTGGTCATCCCCAAAGCCAACTCCTACTTTGGCCGCCTTTCCTTTCAGTTCTCTGCTGCCAATAACTGGAATGAATGGCAAAAATCACTGAAGTTGGAGACTTATATCTCCCTCACTAACTTTCAGCGTCAGCTGTCAGAGCTGCTTGACTGTACGTTTGTTTATCCCATGTGTAAATCTGTGTTGTTGTTTTTGTTGCACTTTTTTGCTTTATCTTGGCCAGATCGCAGTTGTAAATGAGAACTTGTTCTCAACTGGCCTACCTGGTTAAATAAAGCTGAAATAAATAAAAACTGTCACAAAAAATATAGGACTACATTCATTGTAAAAGGCACTCCATACTGAGATGGGCTGTTGGTCCCCAACACAAGCATTGATGATTGATTATACAGAGAGAAGAGCACAGAAGCAAGATTTAGACATTGCATATAGTTTAACAGTTCCGTTTCGTTATATAAATACTTTATTTTTATTTACCGGTTTCTCAAAGTTATTTGTCTCGGGAAAAGGGAGTGATTTTGGGTGGTAAATCTCTGTAAATGTTGCTAACCGTGTTCCTGCCATTCAAACCTAATACACACGCCTGCACATCCGCATGCATGGGTGCACGCACACACACAGTCACAAACAGTCTGCCGTCCCCCTAGGAGATGAAAGAGTGGAGAACCAGCATGTCACCCAGCTGCTCCCCCAGCCCAGCGATGTGGCCCTCTGCTGGGATTCACGGCAGGAGATGCTCCCCTGGGCTGGAGCCCTTCTGGAGCCACCGACCTAGCAGAAGCACAGGATCAATGTATGTTGGAGAAAATAGATTGGATACATAATAAAGTCAAGCTGTTCTCAGAGCTTAGAGGGTTGGGAGGCACTATGAGAGGAAATATACATGTTCAGGAATGTTGTACTATCACTGAAGTAGTGGATAGTTGATCAATGTTGAACAATCAATTTACAATGAATTTTCAGCAAGTATCCCTCAGCCCTCAACAAAGTGTTTGTACTTGCCCAAATGAGGTCTGATATATCTCCCCATGTCTTACATAGCAGACTACCCAGCAAACCAAAAATGTTTCCCTTAAAGTTCCCAGAACATTCGTTTGGTCTCGGCAGATGTTTTCATAGTACAAAAACAGTCCTATGCTGATGATCACATAATGTTTGTATAAAACATTCACCTGGTGTTGCAAGAACATTCCTAGGACACATTTTATCTTTAAAAGTTCCCAGGATGTTTCATTAGGTTGTGGGAACAGTCTGGTGAGAACATTGTGGGGACATTACAAAAAGTTCCCAAAACTGTGAAGTTGTGCGGTTTCTTTTAGGGTGTAACAAACATTAACCTGATGCTGCAATAACAGTCCTAGAACACATTGACTTTCCTTTAATGGTTCACAGGATGTTTCATTAGGTTGTGGGAACATTGTGGGGATATGACAAAACACAAACTGTTCAGTTGTGCTGACATTCAGATAATGTTTGTATCAGGGTGCATAAAATATTCCTATGATATTGCAAGAATGCTGACTGAACAGCCTTACTAAGTTATTTAAAGGTTCTCAGAACAATTAGGTTATGAGAACATTGTGGATACATTACAAGAGATAACTTCCCAAAGCACAAAATATGCTCAGTTGTGCTAAAATTCATACAATGTTTTAAGTTAGGTTGCACAGGACATTCCTAAAATGTTGGAATAATGTTGACAGAACACCTGGTCTAAGTTCTTCAAAGGTTCCAAGAACATTTAACTAAGTTATGGGAGTTGTCTGGGATGTTGATATTCACATAGGTTGCACAGAATATTCACACTTTTAAATTTAAATTGGATTTATTTCAGCTTTATTTAACCAGGTAGGCCAGTTGAGAACAAGTTCTCATTTACAACTGCGACCTGGCTAAGATAAAGCAAAGCAGTGCGACACAAACAACACAAGAGTTACACATGGGATAAACAAACGTACAGTCAATAACACAATAGAAAAATCTATATACAGTGTGTGAAAATGTAGTAAGATTAGGGAGGTAAGGAAATAAATAGGCCATACTGGTGAAATAATTACATTTGAGTATTAACACTGGAGTGATAGATGATGATGTTGAAGTGAAGATACTGGGGTGCAAAATAGCAAAAATAAACAATATGAGGATGAGGTAGTTGGGTGGGCTATTTACAGATGGGCTGTGTACAGGCGCAGTGATAGGTAAGCTGCTCTGACAGCCAATGCTTAAAGTTAGTGAGGGAGATATAAGTCTCCAGCTTCAGTGATTTTTTTGCATTTCGTTCCAATCATTGGCAGCAGAGAACTGGAAGGCGGCCAGTATATAGCCATGGTTGTACGGCCAATCAATAATTCCATGCTGCCTTCTTAGACATAACAAACCAAGGGAAATACTTGTAACTAATATGCTAATACTCTTAGTAAAAGTATTTATTTTCACCTTGCAATCTGTGGATTCTTTTCGATTAGATAGAATGAAATTATATGTTAATTAAACATCACAACATAGTTGAAAGATATGGCGTGTAGGAATCTAAAGAGGGTGGCCAGCATAGATAGTTGTGGCCAAAAATATTGCCATCCTTGCACTTTTATGAAGTAACTCACAATTTTCCCAAACAATAAGTTCAAATTAACCAAGGAATTTGGTCCCCACAATTCTTTATTTCACTGTTTAATATTACAGAACCTTCATTTTTGATTAAGAACTTAATATATCCAATTAAATCTGAAAAAAATGGCATTGCCAAAATTGACACACTAACTTACTATTTGGTAGCACATCCTTTGGTCAAAATAACGATAGCAAGCACTTCCTATAGCCATCGATGGGCTTCCTGCACTGGCAGCTTGGCCCACTCCTCTTGTGAAAACTCTTTCAATTCTCCCAAATTTGAAGTGTGCCTTCTCCCAACTGTTGTTTTCAGACCTCTCCAGAAGTTTATTGGAATTTAGATCTGGACTCATTGCTGGCCACTTCAGAACAGTCCAGTGTTTTGTCTTGAGCAGTCCTGGGTGCTTTTTGAAATGTGTTTGGGCTCATCGTCAAGCTGGAAGACCCATGACCTTCGACGGAGACCCAGCTTTCTGACACTGGTTCCGACATCTCACTGCAAAATGCCTTGGTATTCTCCTGGTTTCATGATGCCATGCACACGTTCAAGGCACCCAGTGCCAGAGGCAACAAAGCAGCCCCAAAACAGCACTCATCATCCTCATGTTTGACTGTAGAGAAGGTGTTATTTTCTTTTAAGTCTTCATTTTGTTTTCTGTAAACATAGAGATGGTGTGCTTTACCAAAAACCTCTAATTTGGTCTCATCTGTCCACAGCACATTCTCCCAGAAGGAGTTTGTATGCGCGGGTGTTTTGGAAAATGTGGCTAGTTGCTGGATCGAATCCCGGAGTTGACAAAGTAAAAATCTGTCGTTCTGAACAAGGCAGTTAACCCACTGTTCCCCAGTAGGCCGTCATTGTAAATAAGAATTTGTTCTTAACTGACTTGCCTAGTTAAATAAAGGTAAAATTAAAATTGCAGTGCGGTCCTCCTGGGTCTCCCACCATATAACCCCCCTTTCATTGACTTGGCGACAGATGGTGCGAGTTGAAACTGTCGAACTTTGTGTCTGAAGGTCAGCTTGAATCTGTGTGGCAGTTGATCAAGGTGCTTTCTCCACCATTCAAACAAGACTTTTGCTGCAATATTCCATCAAGTTCTCTCTTGCGGCCACGTCCAGGGAGATTGGCTACAGCGGCATGGGCCTTACATTTCTTGATAACATTACGCACGGTGGAAACAGGAACATCAAGGTCTCTGGAGATGGACTTGCAACCTTGAGATTGTCCATGCTTGGCTACAATCTTGTGTCTGACGACCTCAGATAATTCTCTGTTTTTTTATTTTCTCCATGCTCATTGCGATACACATAGTGGCACAAAACAGGAGAATCAACACTTTTCTCTTATTTTTATATTGCAGGCACCTGCAACTCACCACAGTTGAGTTCAATTCCAATTTAAATGAGAATCACCTGCTAGAACTGTAATTATTTCAAACTACTTCTAGAAGGTGCCAATAATATTGTCCGTGCCATTTTAGGATGTCTTCGTGGAATAAGCTAACATTTAGTAAATTTTTCTGAATTTTTTGTTTTGTCCAACTGCAAACCATAGACATACATACAGTACCAGTCAAAAGTTTGGACACACCTACTTATTCAAGGGTTTTTCTTTATGTTTACTATTTACTACAAGGTAGAATAATAGTGAAGACATCAAAACTATGATATAACACATATGAAATCAAGTAGTAACCAAAAAAGTGTTAAACAAACAAAAATTTTTTTAAATTTAAGATTCTTCAAAGTAACCACCCTTTGCCTTAATGACAGCTTTGGGCACTCTTGGCATTCTATCAACCAGAGATGACAACATGAGGTTGTCACCTGAAATGCATTTCAATTAACAGGTGTGCCTTGTAAAAAGTTAATTTGTGAAATTTCTTTCCTTCTTAATGCGTTTGAGCCAATCAGTTGTGTTGTGACAAGGTGGGGGTGGTATACAGAAGATAGCCCTATTTGGTGAAAGACCAAGTCCATATTATGGCAAGAACAGCTCAAATAAGCAAAGGGAAACGACAGTCCATCAATACTTTAAGACATGAAGATCAGTCAATACGGAAAAGTTCAAAAACTTTGAATGTTTCTTCAAGTGCAGTCGCAAAAACCATCAAGCACTGTGATGAAACTGGCTCTCATGAGGACTGCCACAGGAAAGGAAGACCCAGAGTTACCTCTGCTGCAGATAAGTTCATTAGAGTTACCAGTCTCGGAAATTGCAGCCCAAATAAATGCTTCACAGAGTTCAAGTAACAGACACATCTCAACATCAACTGTTCAGAGGAGACTGTGTGAATTGGGCCTTGATTTGCTGCAAAGAAACCACTACTAAAGGACACCAATAATAAGAAGAGACTTGCTTGGGCCAAGAAACACAAGCAATGGACATTAGACCGATGGAGAGTGATGGAGTGCTGCGTCAGATGACCTGGCCCCCACAATCACCTGACCTCAACCCAATTGAGATGGTTTGGGATGAGTTGGACCGCAGAGTGAAGGAAAAGCAGCCAGTTTATGTGGAAACTCCTTCAAGACAGTTGGAAAAGCATTCCAGCTGAAGCTGGTTGAGAGTGCCAAGTGTGTGCAAAGCTATCATCATGGCTAAGGGTGGCTACCTTAAAGAATCTAAAATCTAAAATATATTTTGATATGTTTAACGCTTTCTTGGTTACTACATGATTTCATATGTGTTATTTCATAGATTGTTGATGTCTTCACCACTATTCTACAGCTCTTGGGGAACTGTGGTGGATCTTGGAAGATGAGTGGCCTAGCGGTTAGGAGCTTGGGCCAGTGGCCAATAGGTCGCTGGTTCGGGCCCCTGATTTGAGTTGGTGGGAGATCTGTTGACGTGCCCTTGGGCGGGGCGCTTGACCCTGGTTGCTCCTGTGGGTTGCTCTGGATGTGAGTCTGCTAGATGACTGAATGTAATGTAAATGTTGAGCGGCTTCACTGCAGGTCGATTGTATGTTTTAATATGATTTTTTTTTGACTCTCACAAAGACAATGGCATTCTCTGTTTTGCTCTATGATGCCCACCAGCATCCTGGGACTCGTCTGAAGTCGATACAGCCGATCTGCCAACTTCTGTCTGTAGCGTCCGAACAGTTTGGGCTACACACTAACATGACCCCTCTGTGGGAAACAATATGACCCCTTTGTTTTGCTCTAGGACGCCCACGGGCCTCAGAAAAAAGGAATGGAAGTACAGTACATATGGAGACTGTTTAGTGCTAAAAACAAGGGGTTAGGTGTAAAACAAACAAAAATAATTAGAAATGTTTCCTGATCCTTCTCAGATATAGGGCAATAGCTAAATGATCCTTGGTATGACCCTCCCCTGGCTTAGACAGGGCTTAGACTGTTATGGGTTAAGCAGCTATACATTTGCATGCTTAGAATGTTGTGGTAATATTAAGTCAAACTTAAATATACAATTTTCTGAGAGTCAGCACAACGATACAGTTTTTTTTGTGTTTTGGGAACATATCTTTTGTGAGGTCCCCACAATATTCTTAGCAGTCTGTTCCGACAACCTAATGAAACATTCTGCGTACCCAAAGAAATATTACATTTTAGTTAATGTTCTGAGGAAGATCCCGGTTTGCTGGGTAGCCGTCTCTACCATTAACAAGCCAAGTCGCGGAATGGGTAGAGAATGGGTTACAATTTCAGATTTTTCCATCACGTCTAACTCCTCCTCCTGCAGTTCCTGTTAACTTGGAGCTCCTACTAATTAGCAATTAGTAATTATCGTTAAGAGCCTCATCATCAACTTCTCCCTCTCTCCTTCACACATTGGACTCCCGGGGGGCTCGAGTCTGTTTCTCTCTCTTTTCCTCTGTGTTTCTCTCTTCTACTCCCAGCAGGCTCACACCAGGCACATGAATCTACAGTGCCTTCAGAAAGTACTCACAGCCCTTGACTTTTTCCACATTTTGTTGTGTTACAACTTGAATTTAAAATGGATTATATTGAGATTTTGTGTCACTGATCTACACTGAATACCCTGTAATGTCAGAATGGAATTTTGGTTTTATAAATGTTTATACATTTAAAGTTGAAGTCAATAAGTATTCAACCCTTTTTTATGGCAAGCCTAAATACATTTGTGAATAAAAATGTGCTTAACAAGTCACATAATAAGTTGCATGGACTTAACTGAAATAATAGCATTTAATGTGCTTTTAAAATGATTACCCAATCTCTGTACCCCACATCTCTGTACCCCATATCTGTAAGGTCCCTAAGTCGAGCAGTGAATTTAAAACACAGATTCAACCACAAAGACCAGGTAGGTTTTCCTATGGTTCACAAAGAAGGGCACCTATTGGTATTTGGTATTTTATTAGGATCCCCATTAGCTGTTGCAAAACCAGCAGCTACTCTTCCTGGTGTTCAACACAAAACATGAAACATAAAACAGAATGACATAATACAGAACATCATTAGACAAGAACAGCTCAAGGACAGAACTACATACATTTTTAAAAAGGCACACGTAGCCTACATATCAATGTATACACACAAACTATCTAGGTCAAATAGGTGAGAGGCGTTGTGCCACGAGGTGTTGCTTCATCTGTTTTTTGAAACCAGGTTTGCTGTTTATTTGAGCAATATGAGATGGAAGGAAGTTCCATGCAATAAGGGCTTATATAATACTGTACGTTTTCTTGAATTTGTTCTGGATTTGGGGACTATGTGTCACGTTCTGACCTTAGTTTCTTTGGTTTTTTCTTTGTTTTAGTATGGTCAGGAAGTGAGTTTCTATGATTTGGGATTTCTGTGTTTGGCCTGGTATGGTCCTCAATCAGAGGCAGCTGTCAATCGTAGTCCCTGTTTTGTGTATTCACCATACAGGACTGTTTCGTTTCGTTCGTTGTTGCTTAATTGTTTTGTTTCAGTGTTCAATTGTTCTATTAAATCAATATGGACACTTACCACGTTGCACATTGGTCCTCCTCTTCTTCCACCACCAACAATGGCCGTTACACTATGAAAAGACCCCAGGTGGAATGTCTGGTGGGATAAGTGCGTGTGTCAGAGCTGTGTGTAAGTTGACTATGCAAACAATTTGGAATTTTCAACACATGGTTTCTTATAAAAAGAAGAAGTGATGCAGTCAGTCTCTCCTCAACTCTTAGCCAAGAGAGACTGGCATGCATAGTGTTAATATTTGCCTTCTGATTACAATTAAGAGCAATACACAGCTGTTCTGAGCCAGTTGCAGCTTAACTAGGTCTTTCCTTGCAGCACTGGACCACACAACTGGACAATAATCAAGATTAGACAAAACTAGAGCCTGCAGAACTTGCTTTTTGGAGTGTGGTGTCAAAACAGCAGAGCATATCTGTATTACGGCTACACCTCTCACCTCCAACTTTGCAACCATTGAATCTATATGTTTTGACCATGACAGTTTACAATCTAAGGTAAAGCCAAGTAATTTAGTCTCTTCACCTTGTTCAACAACCACACCATTCATTACCAGATTCAGCTAAGGTCAAGCACTTATCACTTCTTAAGGATAGCCCCCTTTTTTTCAATATCCGCCTAAAATGACTTACCCAAATCTAACTGCCTGTAGCTCAGGCCCTGAAACAAAAATATGCATATTCTTGGTACCATTTGAAAGGAAGCACTTTGAAGTTTATGGAAATGTGAATTTAATGTAGGACAATATAACACAATAGATCTGGTAGAAGAAAATACAAAGAAAAAAACAACCATTTTCTACCACCATATTTGAAATGCAACAGAAAGGTCCCAAATTTAGCCATCACTCTGGTTGTAATTCCGATGGTGTCAACAAGATGGAAGCAGTGGATGTGCAAAGTTTTATAACTTGAAGTATGAGAAAACTACATGACATTTAGTGGGAAGTCAGCCAGGTACATTTGGGAAAATCGTGAAGGAGACATTTACATTCACATTACATTTTTTTCTGCAAGAATATTGTCAAAATGGTATACTTTGACTTTGATATAGCTTCTCCAGTATTAGTAGCCATATTATAAGTTAAACATTTGCTAAACACCCAGTTTTCATAACTTCATAACTCTCCATATTCTTATAATTTTTGTCCAAAAGGAAAAGCCTTGCTGTCACACAAGGTTAGCAGCAACATTTTGCGACAGATACGGGGTTTCCCGTAAAGCCCAGCTCATTGGTTATCTAGCTAGCTTTGTTTGACCCAGATTGGTGCTTATTTGACACAATCAATCAAGTCACAATCAATCAAGTGAATCGGTGTACCATGAAGGCGTCGCTCTCTGACCAAATTTGGTGTCCTATAGAATATACTACACCCGTAATGATATAGTGAAGTCTGGTTATGTTCCAGGATCTCTGAGAAATAAATACAAACGTGATTTGACTAGGGTTAGATTTTCACAGATTCGTTTCATTGCAAATTGAACGAGTGGAAATACAAAATTGATTGTGCATGCTATATGGACATTTTTAGGATATGAAAAATGATTTTATCTAACAAAATGACACTCCATGTTATCTCTGGGACCCTATGGATGATAAATCAGGGCAAGATTTCAGAATATAAGTACACATTTCACCTTCAGAGGCGAATTTATCAAAACTATCGCGGTGAAGAAAGTGTTTTGTTGTTAAGAGCTCTCCTCAAACAATTACATGCCATTTTTTTGCAGTAATAGCTACTGTAAATTGGACAGTGCAGTTATATTAACAATAATTTAAACTTTCAGCCAATATAAGACACTTGATGTGTGACTGAGGTGGAATAGTCCTCAATGCCATTGGATGAATCCCGGAACATATTCCAGTCTTTGCTAGCAAAGCAGTCCTGTATCGTAGCATCTGCATCATCTGACAATTTCATTATTGAATGAGTCACTGGTACTTCCTGCTTTTGTTGTTGAAATGGTCCACCCACACAGACAGCGTAACAAAAAAGGCGCAACAGTGCCTATTCAACCTCAGGAGGCTGAAGAAATGTGGCTTGTCATCTAAAACACTCACAGTATTTTACAGATGCACAATCGAGAGCATCCTGTCGGGCGGTATCACCCCCTGGCAGGGAAATTGCACTGCAAGGGTAGTGCTTTATGCCCAACGCTTCACCGGGGCAAACTACCTGTCCTCCAGGACACAGCACCAATTGTCATAGGAAGGCTAAAAAGATAATCAAGGACAACAACCACCCGAGCCACCACCTGTTCACCCCGCTATCAGAATGTGAGGTCAATACAGGTACATCAAAGCTGGTACAGAGAGATCAAAAAACAGCTTCTATTTCAAGGCCGTCAGACTGTTAAACAGCCATCACTAGCATAGAGAGGCTGCTGCCAACATACAGACTCAAATCTCTGGCCACTTTAATAAATGGACTTAATAAAGGTGTCACTAGTCCATTCAATAATGTTTACATAGAGGTAGTCACTTTAAATAATGCTACTTTAATAATGTTTACATACCCAACATTACTCATCTCATATGTACAGTTGAAGTCGGAAGTTTACATACACTTAGGTTGGAGTCATTAAAACTAGTTTTTCAACCACTCCACACATTTCTTGTTAACCAACTATAGTTTTGGCAAGTTGGCAATGACATCTACTTTGTGCATGGCACAAGTAATTTTCCAACAATTGTTTACAGGCAGATTATTTCACTGTATCACAATTCCAGTGGGTCAGCAGTTTACATACACTACGTTGACTTTGGCTTTAAACAGCTTGGAAAATTCCCAAAAATTATGTCATGGCTTCAGAAGCTTCTGATATGCTAATTAAAATCATTTGAGTCAATTGGAGGTGTACCTGTGGATGTATTTCAAGGCCTACCTTCAAACTCAATGCCTCTTTGCTTGACATCATGGGAAAATCAAAAGAAATCAGCCAAGACCTCAGAAAAAAACATGCAGCCGTCATAACGCTCAGGAATGAGACGTGTTCTGTCTCCTAGAGATGAACATACTTTTGTGCCAAAAGTGCAAATCAATCCCAGAACAACAGCAAAGGTCCTTTTGAAGATGCTGGAGGAAACAGGTATGAAAATATCTATATCCACAGTAAAACGAGTCCTATATCAACATAACCTGAAAGGCCGCTCAGCAAGGAAGAAGCCACTGCTCCAAAACCACCATAAAAAAGCCCGACTATGGTTTGCAACTGCACACGGGAACAAAGATCATACTTTTTGGAGAACTGTCCTCTGGTCTGATGAAACAAAAATATAACTGTTTGGCCATAATGACCATCGTTATGTTAGAAGGAAAAAGGGGGATGCTTGCAAGCCAAAGAACACCATCACAACCATTGAAGCACAGGGGTTGCAGCATCATGTTGTGGGGGTGCTTTGCTCCAGGAGGGACTGGTGCACTTCACAAAATAGATGGCATCATGAGGGCGGAAAAGTATGTGGATATATTGAAGCAACATCTCAAGACATCAGTCAGGAAGTTAAAGCTTGGTTGCAAATGGGTCTTCCAAATGGACAATGACCCCAAGCATACTTCCAAAGTTGTGGAAAAATGGCTTAATAAGGACAACAAAGTCAAGGTATTGGAGTGGCCATCACAAAGCCCTGACCTTATCCTATAGAACATTTGTGGGCAGAACTGAAAAAGTGTGTGCGAGCAAGGACTCAGTTACACCAGCTCTGTCAGGAATGGGCCAATATTCACCTAACTTATTGTGGGACGCTTGTGGAAGGCTACCCGAAACGTTTGACACAAGATAAACAATTTAAAGGCAATGCTACCAAATACTTATTGAGTGTATGATGACATGATGTATGATGTATGATGAAAGAAATAAAAGCTGAAATAAATCCTTCTCTCTGTCACGCCCTGGTCGAAATATATTATGTTTATTCTTCATTTATTCGGTCAGGCCAGGGTGTGACATGGGTTTTTGTGGTGTGTTTTTGTCTTGGGGTTTTGTGGGATGTCTAGCATTAGTCTATGGCTGCCTGAGGCGGTTCTTAATCAGAGTCAGGTGATTATCGTTGTCTCTGATTGGGAACCATATTTAGGCAGCCATATTCTTTGTGTGTTTCGTGGGTGATTGTCCTTAGTGTCCTTGTTCCTGTCGATGTGTTAGTTTTCACTAGTATAGGCTGTTTCGGTTTTCGTTACGTTCATTTACGTTCTTTGTTTTTGTATTGATTCGTGTTTACATTTGTTGTTTAAACATGGATCGCAATCTACACGCTGCATTTTGGTCCGACTCTCCTTCGCCTACAGAAAACCGTTACAGAATCACCCACCACAAACGGACCAAGCAACGTGTCAACAGGCAGGTGCAGCAAAGAGAGGAATGGACATGGGAGGACGAATTGTTCGGAGAAGGACCCTGGGATCAGCCTGGAGAATATCGCCGCCCCAAAGAAGAACTGGAGGCGGAGAGAGCTGAGAGACGCTGGTATGAGGAGGCAGCGCGGCGACGCGGATGGAAGCCCGAGAGTCAGCCCCAAAAATTTCTTGGGAGGGCTCAGGGAGAGTGTGGCAGAGTCAGGAGTCAGACCTGAGCCCACTCTCCCTGTTTATCGTGAGGAGCCAAGGAGGAGACCAGAACCGGTGTTGGAGGTGAGCAAAGCAGAGACTGTGAAGGAGTTAATGGGGAAATTGGAGGAGAGAGAAATGAGGGAGTTGCTGTGTTGGTGCTTTTTGCATGGAATTCGCCCGACGGAACGTGTCAGGGATTTGATGGCACCTGGGTCAGCGCTCCATACTCGTCCTGTGGTGCGTGTTAGTCGGCTGGTGAAGTTGGTGCCAGCCTCACGCACCAGGCCTCCTGTGCACATCCCTAGCATTGCACGTCCTGTGCCAACACTGCTCTCAAGATCTCCAGTACGCCTTCACGGTCTAGCTCATCCTGTGCCACCTCCACACACCAGCCCTCCGGTGGCAGCTCCCCGCACCAGGCTTCCTGTGCGTGTCCTCGGCCCCAGTACCACCAGTGCCAGCACCACGCATCAGACCTACTGTGCGCCTCGCCTCTCCTGCACTACTGGAGCCTCCCGCCTGTTCAGCGCTACTGGAGCCTTTCTCCTCTCCAGCGATGCCAGAGTCTCCCGCCTGTTTAGCGCAGCCAGAGCCTTCCTCCTCTCCTGCGCTGCCGGAGCCTCCCGCCTGTTCAGCGCTGTCGGAGCCTTTCTCCTATCCTGGGCTGCTGGAGTCTCCCGCCTGTTTAGCGCAGCCTGAGCTGTCAGTCTGCATGGGGCAGCCAGAGCTGTCAGGCTGCATGGAGCAGCCAGAGCTGTCAGTCTGTATGGAGCAGCCAGAGCTGTCAGTCTGCATGGAGCAGCCAGAGCTGTCAGTCTACATGGAGCAGCCAGAGCTGTCAATTTGCATGGAGCAGCCGGAGATGCCAGTCTGCATGGAGCTGCCAGTCTGCATGGACCTGTCAGTCTGCAAGGAGCTGTCAGTCTGCATGGAGCTGCCAGTCTGCATGGAGCAGCCAGAGCTGCCAGTCTACATGGAGCAGCCAGAGCCGCCAGTCAGCATGGAGCAGTCAGATCTGCCAGTCAGCCAGACTCTTCCAGATCCGCCAGTCAGCCAGACTCTTCCAGATCTGCCAGTCAGCCAGACTCTTCCAGATCTGCCAGTCAGCCAGACTCTTCCAGATCTGCCAGTCAGCCAGACTCTTCCAGATCTGCCAGTCAACCAGATTCTTCCAGATCTGCCAGTCAACCAGATTCTTCCAGATCTGCCAGTCAACCAGACTCTTCCAGATCTGCCAGTCAACCAGACTCTTCCAGATCTGCCAGTCAGCCAGGATCTGCCAGAACCGTCAACCAACCAGGATCTGCCGGATCCAACTACCTGGCTGAGCTTCCTCTCAGTGCTGGGCTTCCTCTCAGTGCTGGGCTTCCTCTCAGTGCTGGGCTTCCTCTCAGTCCCGAGCTTCCCCTCAGTGCTGAGCTTCCCCTCAGTGCTGAGCTGCCCCTGTCCCGAGCTGCCCCTCTGTCCCGAGCTGCCCCTCAGTCCCGAGCTGACCCTCAGTCCCGAGCTGACCCTCAGTCCAGTGGGGTTCTGGGTGAGGACTACTAGGCCATGGTCGGCGGCGAAGGTGGACTATCCTAGGACGCGAGGAGGGGGGACTAAGACATTTATAGAGTGGGTTCCACGCTCCGCGCCGGAGCCGGAGCCGCCACCATGGACAGACGCCCACCCGGACCCTCCCTATTGTTTTGATGTGCGTCCGGGAGTCCGCACCTTAGGGGGGGGGGGGGTTCTGTCACGCCCTGGTCGAAATATATTATGTTTATTCTTCATTTATTCGGTCAGGCCAGGGTGTGACATGGGTTATTGTGGTGTGTTTTTGTCTTGGGGTTTTGTGGGATGTCTAGCGTTAGTCTATGGCTGCCTGAGGCGGTTCTTAATCAGAGTCAGGTGATTATCGTTGTCTCTGATTGGGAACCATATTTAGGCAGCCATATTCTTTGTGTGTTTCGTGGGTGATTGTCCTTTGTGTCCTTGTTCCTGTCGCTGTGTTAGTTTTCACTAGTATATGCTGTTTCGGTTTTCGTTACGTTCATTTACGTTCTTTGTTTTTGTATTGATTCGTGTTTACGTTTGTTGTTTAAACATGGATCGCAATCTACACGCTGCATTTTGGTCCGACTCTCCTTCGCCTACAGAAAACCGTTACACTCTCTACTATTATTCTGACATGTCACATTCTTAAAATAAAGTGGTGATCCTAACTGACCTACGACAGGGGATTTTTACTATGATTAAATGTCAGGAATTGTGAAAAACTGAGTTTAAATGTATTTGGCTAAGGTGTATGTAAATGTCCGACTTCAACTGTATGTACTGTGTTCTACACCATCTCCTGCATCTTGCCTATGCCTCACGTCATCGCTCATCCATATATTTATAGTATGTACATATTCTTATTCATCCCTTTACATGTGTGTGTATTTGTGTGGATAAGATAGTTGTGAATTTGTTAGATTACTTGTTAGATATTACATAGTCGGAACTAGCATTTCGCTGGAACCGCACTAACATCTGCTGACCAGGTGTATGTGACCATTAAAATGTGATTTGATGTATGACCACTGCCCATGGTACTGAAAGTCTTATATTTGCTCTTGATACAACAGTATACTGTTTAGCACCAAGTAGAAGTATACTGTATGTGTGTGTGTGTGTGTGTGTGTGTGTGTGTGTGTGTGTGTGTGTGTGTGTGTGTGTGTGTGTGTGTGTGTGTGTGTGTGTGTGTGTGTGCCATGTGTGTGTGGGAGTGTGTGTGTGTACAGTAATTTGTGATTGTGTGTGGTTGAGAGTGTGACTCATTAATGTGCAAAGCCAAGGCCAATGATAACTATGTGTGATGTATGTGGTTCAATGTGTGAAGAATGTGTGTGTGTGTGCGTGCACTGTCAAAACATGCAATCACTCACTCTCATACACAGCTTGTTTAACAGAAATATTTAATTTTCAAATAGATTGACACAAGTGCCCGTTGAGTCTATTCCAATAGATGCAATAAAGGGGAACAACAGCAAAATAAGGACATTTCTTATTGTTCCTGCGACTGTAAATACTGCTTCGTAAAACTAATGCTGTCTTAAATTGATTTAACAATCCCATCAAATCGATCAGTTTAAATACGAAAGGCGTTTGAAAGAGAGCAGAATTGTATTTTTATTTTGTGAATTCTATTTAATGTAGGAAAAATACAAGGTCACAAATTGTATTCACTGATGTGATTTGTAAGAAGTACTTTGCATACTGTCACATGTGTAGTGACATGATTCCCTGCATAACTCGAGCAGACATACATCGTGTGTGTGCGCTCATGTGTGCATCATGTACGTAAATTGTGTTTTTGTGTAAAGGAGTCTGTGTGTTCAGCTTGTGGCTTGACTGACACCACAGTAACTAAATCTCACACAGAGAGACAGCTCTTGGCTTTTTACCATCACCAATTCATCACAGAGACAGAGACAGAGAGAGAGAGAGAGAGAGAGAGAGAGAGAGAGAGAGACACAGGGAGAAAAACAGAATGAGAGAGGGGTAAGAATACTGTTCTATTTTGTTGTTGCTGTTTCAGTAATCATAATGATAATGATGAGCAGATCAGCAAAAGGAATTTCTGCTGCATGTTTAATTCTTCAACTCCCCGGCAAGTTACTCTCTCTGTGTTTTTCTCTCTTGCTGCCTTCTCATACTTAAATCGGACAGTCAGAGTGTGCATAAGATTGGATGCAAACTCAGGCTTTAGATCAGAACATAGAAGATATAATGCAAATTAATAAATGGTGCATTGCAGCCAATCCATAAATCTATTACAGAAACAGACTTCATACAAACAGCTTATCATGGCACACACACACATAATGTTAACCTTCACTGCTATGCTGATGACACACAGCTGTACATTTCAATGAAACTTGGTGAAGCCCCAAAATTGCCCTCGCTCGAAGCATGTGTTTCAGACATAAGGAAGTGGATGGCTGCAAACTTTCTACTTTTAAACTCGGACAAAACAGAGATGCTTGTTCTAGGTCCGAAGAAACAAAGAGATCTTCTGTTGAATCTGACAATTCATCTTAATGGTTGTACAGTAGTCTCAAATAAAACTGTGAAGGACCTCGGCATTACTCTGGACCCTGATCTCTCTTTTGAAGAACATATCAAGACCATTTCAAGGACAGCTTTTTCCATCTACGTGACATTGCAAAAATCTGAAACTTTCTGTCCAAAAATGATGCAGAAAAATGAATCCATGCTTTTGTCACTTCTAGGTTAGACTAATGCAATGCTCTACTTTCCGGCTACCCGGATAAAGCACCAAATAAACTTCAGTTAGTGCTAAATATGGCTGCTAGAATCCTGATCATATTACTCCAGTGCTAGCCTCCCTACACTGGCTTCCTGTCAAGGCAAGGGCTGATTTCAAGGTTTTACTGCTAACCTACAAAGCATTACATGGGCTTGCTCCTACCTATCTCTCTGATTTGGTCCTGCCGTACATACCTACACATACGCTACAGTCACAAGACGCAGGCCTCCTAATTGTCCCTAGAATTTCTAAGCAAACAGCTGGAGGCAGGGCTTTCTCCTATAGAGCTCCATTTTTATGGAATGGTCTGCCTACCCATGTAAGAGACGCAAACTCGGTCTCAACCTTTAAGTCTTTACTGAAGACTCATCTCTTCAGTGGGTCATATGATTGAGTGTAGTCTGGCCCAGGAGTGGGAAGGTGAACGGAGCGGAGGCTCTGGAGCAACGAACCGCCCTTGCTGTCTCTGCCTGGCCGGTTCCCCTCTTTCTACTGGGATTCTCTGCCTCTAACCCTATTACAGGGGCTGAGTCACTGGCTTACTGGGGCTCTTTCATACCGTCCCTGGGAGGGGTGCGTCACTTGAGTGGGTTGAGTCACTGATGTGATCTTCCTGTCTGGGTTGGCACCCCACCCTTGGGTTGTGCCGTGGCGGAGATCTTTGTGGGCAATACTCGGCCTTGTCTCAGGATGGTAAATTGGTGGTTGAAGATATTCCTCTAGTGGTGTGGGGGCTGTGCTTTGGCAAAGTGGGTGGGGTTATATCCTTCCTGTTTGGCCCTGTCCGGGGGTGTCCTCGGAAGGGGGCCAGAGTCTCCTGACCCCTCCTGTCTCAGCCTCCAGTATTTATGCTGCAGTAGATTATGTGCTGGGGGGCAAGGGTCAGTTTGTTATATCTGGAGTACTTCTCTTGTCCTATTCGGTGTCCTGTGTGAATTTAAATGTGTTCTCTCTAATTCTCTCTTTCTCTCTTTCTTTCTCTCTCTCGGTGGACCTGAGCCCTAGGACCATGCCTCAGGAGTACCTGACACGATGACTCCTTGCGGTCCCCAGTCCACCTGGCCATGCTACTGCTCCAGTTTCAACTGTTCTGCCTTATTATTATTGGACCATGCTGGTCATTTATGAACATTTGAACATCTTGGCCATGTTCTGTTATAATCTCCACCCGGCACAGCCAGAAGAGGACTGGCCACCCCACATAGCCTGGTTCCTCTCTTGGTTTCTTCCTAGGTTTTGGCCTTTCTAGGGAGTTTTTCCTAGCCACTGTGCTTCTACACCTGCATTGCTTGCTGTTTGGGGTTTTAGGCTGGGTTTCTGTACAGCACTTTGAGATATCAGCTGATGTACGAAGTTCTATATAAATACATTTGATTTGATTTGACTAGTTTGCATCAAGCCTGTCTTGAGAATTTTTCCATAGGTTTTCATCAAAATCGCATAAAAATATCCTCATGCACTTGGAGAAAAATCTTTTGGCATGACACCAGCAACATCATACTTGTGGGTTCGATTTCCACTGGGTTCACATACAATACCATCATTTGTGGGCTACGTAAATGGCATATACTACAGTAATTAGAGTTCTGTATTGGCCAATGTATTTTTTGTGAAACAGTGTGAACCCTCCCTTCCTTATCAAAAAGACCCCAGCAACTTCATGTTGTATACATGTTTACTGTATAGGGCCGGGATCATCAACTAGATTCAGCCGCGGGACGATTTTTTCTTGAGTGGATGGTCGAAGGGCAGGAACATCATTACGAATAATTTGTAGACTGCAAGGAGCCCAAATAGATATGTTTGACTAAAACATAATCATTTCAAACCTTGTATATCATCTTTTATCTTTTTTTTTGCATACGATATCGTGTCTCTCTATTATGGGTGGGAATACTTGGGAACAGATTTATTTAATTTAAATCCACTGGAGTTGAATTCCTGGTGTTTTTACAGTATTTTATGTCCAACAATAAAAATTATATATTTATAATATATAATATATTTAAAATATGTATTATTTTCTTTTGCTCAGAAAACTTGGGGGGCCCAATAAAACCACAGGCAGGCCAGTTGGGGAACCCTGGTATAGGGGATGCATTTCTTTCTTGTTTTCGACTTTCTAGATGATTTGCATATTGGTATTATATTGATTTAGATTTACTGCACTGTATGAGCTAGAAACTCAATTATTTTGCAGAACCTGCTGTAACATCTGCTAATCTGTGTACGGGACAAATAAACTTAAATATAGTATATCTGTGATCTTGTCAATAATAATGTCAAAAATGTACTTACTGTGATGGCAGTCACTCTCATGTCTCACCTACAGCCCTAAGGTTTGTCTCCCAGCCAGTTCACACCAGATTGACTTCAGTATTCAACATTTGTCCAGGTCCCCAGGACGTCGGGAGGTGCCTTCAATACAGTCGGCTTGTTAGGGCTTTGTGGATTTGGATAGAGGAAGGGCTTGAACCACACACTCCGGCTCCCAGAATTGCAGATTTCATCCCAGTGCTAGGAACTCGTTTAAATTTCTTTCAGTTTGAACCTTTTTCCAAACCTGAACCCTTATCTTTACCATTCGGAATTTACCATTCGGAATTAATGCCTAAACCTAACTCTCAAACTGTTGGATTTAACCTGTGATACTCTGAGCCTGAGCTCGCGGATTACAACTTAATGTAGCATGCTAGTTAGTAATACAGACCTTAGAGAAAGCACAAACCCACAGTCGCTGGACCAGACAGGACTGGCAAAAAGTGCTCTTCACTGACGAGTCGCGGTTTTGTCTCAACAGGGGTGATGATCTGATTTGCATTTATCGTTGAAGGAATGAGCGTTTCACCGAGGCCTGTACTCTGGAGCGGGATCGATTTGGAGGTGGAGGGTCCGTCATGGTCTGGGGCGGTGTGTCACAGCATCATCGGAACTGAGCTTGTTGTCATTGCAGGCTCACGTTGTGAGTTACAGGGAAGACATCCTCCTCCCTCATGTGGTACCCTTCCTGCAGGCTCATCCTGACATGACCCTCCAGCATGACAATGCCACCAGCCATACTGCTCATTCAGTGCGTGATTTCCTGCAAGACAGGAATGTCAGTGTTCTGCCATGGTCAGCAAAGAGCTCGGATCTCAATCCCATTGAGCACGTCTGGGACCTGTTGGATCAGAGGGTGAGAGCTAGGGCCATTCCCCCCAGAAATGTCTGGGAACTTGCAGGTGCCTTGGTGGAAGAGTGGGGTAACATCTCACAAAATTCTGTTGGCCACAGACACATTTAAAGAAAAGTAGGGGTGTGGATCAGAAAACCACTCAGTATCTGATGTGACCACCATTTGCCTCATGCAGCGTGACACATCTCCTTTGCATAGAGTTGACCAGGCTATTGATTATGGCCTGTGGAATGTTGTCCCACTCTTCTTCAATGTCTGTGAGAATTTGCTGGATATTCGCGTGTGGCTGAGGCTTTGGTGGTGTGTCAAAGCTGTGGTGACGATGCCACTGACTTCAAACTGCCCCCATGTGACGTATCTTCGCTGTTGTCTTCAAACCATCACTACTTCAACGAGAACGTATGTCTTGGCATGCCAACGGCATCCGTTGGTTGGTTGTTCTTACCGTCATCTAGACCACTTGCAAGGTGGTGTGGGATTGGTATTGCATAAGATTAAACAAAACAAACACCATCTCTGAATCCACTCTGGTCTACTGTCATTTATCTTGAGTCTGGCACTTACAAAACCACTTTCTGATTTGAAACCAGTCTATCAGTGCAAGAAAAAAAACTCAGAGTTGTGTATCCTCCTCAAAGGAGGAACTTCTTTTCATTTCTTTTCACAGTCCAACTTCACAGTTCACAACCCAAAGAACACACAATTGCCTCAATTGTTCTGTGAGAAGCACATCGATAACATTTGTGTTGTCCTTTTTGCTTCTGTGGCTGACCCTGGTTTTGGACTCTGCAGGGTCTGTGTGTGTGTGCTTGCATTTGTTTTTCAGGGGGTTGGGTTATTTGAAAATACATTTTTGTGTTCTGAAAATTATAATGGCCACTCAAGTATTCTTCTTCTATTCTCCCCCTACAGGGGAATGGTTCACCAGAGTTTCCCAGATTTCACCTTCCTGACAGGCAACTGGATCAGGAAGATCCTGAAGCTGAAAGGAGAGATCAACTCTCTGTCGCCGTCGATCTCTGTAATGAAGCATCGCTAGCATTCCTGCAGCGAAATCTAGGTAAGGATCTGTGTGGTGTTCATTTGATTTGTAAAGGAGGGTTGCTTCAATATTTGCCTGGAAGCCCGATGTTGAATTGCATTCAACGTATGGCATGGTTGTCTATTGCACAATGACAATTCATTGTGTCTGAGATGACATAATGTGAAAGATTCCATTGGTTTTCCACACCTGGTGCAAACCACTTCAATTTCAACTAGGCAACAGGACCAGGCAGTGTACAGGCAGTGACCAGTGTACTTATCACCCTGCAAACTGCAGTGAATCACGACTTTTCGGAACTTGCAATCTGCATCCACTCAAACTATGCCAGAAGCACCTTCTTATGCCACTTGCCATTTTGGAAACAAAAGAACACAACTACTTCAAGTGGCAAAGAAGTGAAGAACAAAGAGCTCATTCCAGCTTGTTTCAACATAATAACCAAACACAACATACAGGTGTATTGGAAGAAAGTCAAGGGACACTCCAAATCACCTGGTAGTGACAAACTTAGCAATGGCCATGCCAATAGCATGGCGAAATCTGGGGCAAGTCACGGCACTACTTGGGTGTTTAATACTCGGAACACACTGATCACCGGTGCGTATCCATGTAGCACAGTGATAAAACATCTTCGCACAAACATAACATATTGCTAACCCATTAATTCCAGAAGGGTGACCTGGTAGCAATGCAACACCAAGGTGACACCCACCCTTTCTTGTCTGATCCTGCCAATAACCTGGTGACAGAGCTGGCTTTGGCAGGATCACACAACTTGCCTTCGCCTGTATGCCACTAAACAGCACCTCACACTTGTAGATGACCTACTGGTATATATTTCAGAAACCGAAGCCACACAAAGGTGGGTGGTTCCCAAAACACAGAGGGGGACAATGATAGCTGGCCTCACATGGAATAAGACATGGTACAATACGTGAGGGCATGTCTAGTTTTCTGCCAGTTTCAACCCTCCAAGCCACTTCACAGAGCACCCTTGCAGCGCAAGGTGTGTCACCCTTGGAGCACAATCCAGATCGACTGGGTCAGCCCAGTTGCCAGGTTAGCAAGAGGCAACAAATATCTCCTCAAATTGACTTGCGCATTTACAAAGTGGGTGGAGTGCCTGCCAGCAACCAATGACACAGCAGAAAAAACAGCCATTCGCTTGCTGAACCACGTTTTCAGTCATCCTGGCCTGCCATAGCAGACCGTGGACAGAGAGGAGCGTCCCATTTTTTGGATGCTGTAATGACTGTGGCTGATTCTGGGAGTCAAAGCCATACTCCACATCGTGTACCACCCTAGGAGCTCCGACAGAGTAGAAAGGAGAAATCAGACAATCATCAGAATTCTGATGAAATATGTGGTAGCCAACCACAAATATTGGGACCTCAAACTCCCACTAGTAATGATGGCAATCAGAGCCACACGCAATAGGTCTACAGGAATAACACCATTAGAGATGATGGCGGGCAGGCAAATGATGCTTCCACTGTACCAACCTGAAGATGTCGGTGCAGCCACTTCATACACAGCTAATCAATACGTGGCTGACTTGTGAACCCACCTCCAGACTACCTTTGCTTATGCTCAAGGAAAGCTGGAAAGTAGTGCAGAAGGTGACAAAACCCATTACGACAAAAATGCCTCACACCAGGAGTTTGAGGTCAGGGATAAGGTCTACATACAGTGGTTCCTCCTTTAAAAGTTGTGAGCTTACGCCACGGGACTTAGAGGTACCCAGCATCACAGCGTCATTGATCGAGATCACCAAAAGGGAGAGCACTCATTAAGCATTTGGGTCCCAAGGTTTTTATATGACCTATCATGTTGAGTGTTCCAATGACGGATTTAATGCAAACCACCCTTCCCTGGTGACGTTCTTCAGCAAAGATGGCTGACAAAACATTACGATGGAAGCATATGTAAATAGTTATAACATCATAACGAGTCAAGCAATAAATGTATAATTGAGAGTTAATGTAGAGACAAAGGTTTGTGCATATTCTTTTCATAAAGTTAATGTAACGGCGTTCTTCTGTTGAAGGAGGAGCGGACCAAAATGCAGCGTGGTGGTTACTCATGTTTATTGATGAAAATAGACTAGACATGAAATAACTGAAATGTACAAAAACAACAGACGGAAACGTGAATAAACTATACAGCCTGTCTGGTGAATATAAACACAGAGACAGGAACAATCACCCACGAAACACTCAAAGAATATGGCTGCCTAAATATGGTTCCCAATCAGAGACAACGATAATCACCTGACTCTGATTGAGAACCGCCTCAGGCAGCCATATACTACGCTAGACACCCCACAAAACCCCAAGACAAAAACACACCACAATAACCCATGTCACACCCTGGCCTGACCAAATAAATGAAGATAAACATAATATATTTCGACCAGGGCGTGACAGTTAATTTACAAAAATTTAGCAAGTTAGCTGACTAGCTAACATGTCCAGCTAGCTAGCTAGTGTTATGACATGATTATGAATTTGTGATTTGTGTTGAATGTTTTAGGGACTCCTGAGAAAACCAGCAAACCAGGCTGTTGTCTTGTTAAACAGTGGATGTAAAGAATCTAGCTAGCTATAGTATTTACTGCAAATTTAATGTACATTTGTGTTAGCTTGCCTTGCTTATATTTGCCATGCAATACAGCTGAAGTAACATAGCTAGCTAACTATTCATTTGCTTACTGTGTAATGGAGGATAAAAATAACTGTATGCCTATGGATGTGTAGCTAGCTACAGTATGTAGCCGATCTCTGTATGTACCCTAAAACTTTTGGTATGAATATTAGATCAGAACCTATGAACCTCAGCTATCATAGTTGTTGTATCGACTTCAAGTCTGAATTGCATTAATGAAGCCTATGGATTGAGTAGAATATAATAACTTTGTGCCAAGGATGCAAGTCCTATATACATGAACTGTAGTTATTACCACACATGATATCCTCACATTGTAGCCTGTACATTGAATATATTCACTGGTCATGTACTCTTCCTTGGCAAATAAAGGTGTGGTTCAGGTATGAATCTCTGTGAGACATTCTTTTTCAGTCATATCCAATACCAGGTGTATCAAAGTCCATTATTTTAAAGATGCTGTGTCTGCATGTGTGTATTACAATTATACACTTCAACAGTGTTTACCACTCCTGCTCCTGGGACATCAATGATTACACATTGTAAGTATACAATAGACTAGAAACATGATTTAAGTAAAGGCTGATATGTAATTCATATATACAGAAATACACCTATGCATATCTAACTCCCTTCATCTGCATTAATCTGAAGACACAGTATAGGTGTAGTATTCAAATGACATACTTAATTTCACCCAGTGGAGAATGTGAAACGCTTTATAGAAAGTTCATTATCCAGGTGTTGTAAATACATAATACATGCATTATATATATTATAGTATTTATAATAATATTATAATATATAATAATATTATAATATAAATACAAGTTCAGTCTGTACTTCAATGCACATTTGGTGTGCATTACAAAAAAAGAAGGAGGAGGAGGAGGTGGGAGAGAGATGTAGAAAAGGAAAGAGGTCAAACAGAGGATCAGGGAAGACAGCATATGATTAATGAATTACAGTGCTACCCTAATATTCTCTCACTTCAGCACAATTTCTTAGTGTCTCTTGTGGTGTCTCCTAACCAGCTTTGGGCTCCCAGTCGGCCCAAAGGTTATCATAAGAGCGGGTGAGGTTGCGATGACGAGACTGGCTTCCTCTCTCACATCAAAACATACCTGCAGACGAGAGACAGATGGATAGAGAGAGAGCATGATTAAGCTTCGTTTTTTATTCTAACACTGTCAGTCATCATAATCATCAGGAGGTGAAATGCAAAACTGACTTTGGTTCATTAACTCAGGGAATACTACATCTCTATGTATTTCAATGTAAAGCATCTCTTTAATAATACTTCCTGTATAATATAAGTATAATATCCCTTATAACAAATCATGATAACATTGGATAGATAGAAACATGTGCACGTGTGGCATGTGACAATAGCAGGATCATATCAGCTATAGCGTCACAAATGAATACATAAATATCACTTGAAGCTTGATGATGACTTGATACTTTGAATCAGCTGTGCAGTGCTAAGGCAAAAACAAAAATGTGCACCCCAGGACCAGGACTGAGAACCTCTGCTCTTCATTAGGACCTCTTAATCTGCAGACAGGCTTTCACAGCTCGCTGAATCTGAGGACAGAAAACTTCACAAGAAATAGACTACACAAATGTACCTGCTCTATCCAGAATAGCCTACTCTCTGACTTTGACAGCTGGGCCTGCTATCCTTTCACTCTCCTCCATAAAATACAAATATTTGCCATTATTAAGAGTGGCACTGGGGCTAAAACAATATCCTACATAGTGTGGGGGGACTGCACCTAAAAAGGCTGGAGACTCATAAATAATCGAAAAGCATGCATGTATATGTCCTGACCAAAAGATGAGGAGTCAGTGGTAGGGTTCACTTGACGTTGCAGCACAGCAAGATTCTCAGTAGACAGAGATGCCCTCTCTGTCTACTGAGGATCAGGAACAATGATCCCATTGTCAGTCTTTCCAGATTATCCTCCTGATAAAGCAGGTCCTTCACCTGCTGAATCTGGAATGCTCAAAAGAAACAAATCTAGTTACGCTAAATTTGGCAGCAACAGGGGCTTGATAGTCCAGTGAAAATGAGTGTTTAGGTGGTGTATATCTTCAAATTAGCAGCTGACATCTTAAAGGTTTTTAAGTAAATCCATGTACAACAAGTAAATTCATGTACATTTAAGTAAATTCCATGTACAACAAGACAGGCAGATAAGAGAAAAAAGAACACAGAACAGTTTAAAACCTCTTGAAACTAGGGGCGACTATTTTAATTTTTGGTAAAAATAACGTTCCCAAAGTAAACCGCCAGATGCTAGAATATGCATATAATTGACAGTTTAGGATAGAAAACTCTAAAGTTTCCAAAACTGTCAAAATATTGTCTGTGAGTATAAAGAACTGATATTGCAGGCGAAACCCTGATGAAAATCCAATCAGGAAGTGCCTCTTATTTTGAAACCGTTGTGTTCCTATGCAGCCCTATTGGCCACTGAAAGGGATATCAACGAGATTCCTTTTTCTACGTATTCAGCATTTTGATGTAGTTTCACGCCTTTATGTTAAAGAATGAGCGTAAACGACTACGTTGCCAGCTGAGGGCTCTCAGAGTGATTCTTGCGTAAAAGACAGAGGTGGTCATTTTTCCTCTCGCTCCTACTGAAAAGCCAATTGTTCCGGTTGATATATTATCAAATAGATATTTGAAAAACACCTTGAGGATTGATTATAAAAAACGTTTGCCATGTTTCTGTCGATATTATGGATATAATTTGGAATTTTTTCCGGCGTTGTCGTGACCGCTATTTCTGGTGGATTTCTCAACATAAAGTGACCAACAAACGTCGGTATTTTGGGTATAAAAGAATCTTTATGGAACAAAAGGAACATTTGCTGTCTAACTGCGAGTCTCATCAGTGAAAACATCCGAAGATCATCAAAGGTAAACGGTCAATTTGATTGCTTTTCTGATTTGTGACCAAGCTTCCTGCTGCTAGCAGGACATAATGCTATGCTAGGCTATCGATAAACTTACACAAACGCTTGTTTTGCTTTGGCTGTGAAGCATAATTTCAAAATCTGAGATGACAGGGTGATTAACAAAAGGCTAAGCTGTGTTTCACTATATTTCACTTGTGATTTAATGAAAATGAATTTTTTCTAGTAATATTTTTTGACCGTTGTGCTATGCTAATTAGTGTAGTTGATGACAATTATCCCGGATCCGGGATGGGTAGTTCCAAGAGGGTATTAAAGCTTGTTGTTAGCTAGCCAGCTGACGTTAGATGGCAGGCTTGCTAGCTTCTTATGGCTGGGGGGCAGTATTGAGTAGCTTGGATGAATAAGGTGCCCAAAGTAAACGGCCTTCAACACAGTCTCACTTGCTAATATATGCATATTATTATTAGTATTGGATAGAAAACACTCTAAAGTTTCTAAAACTGTTTGAATGTTGTCTTTGAGTATAACAGGAAGTGAGAAGTCTGAGCTTGGTATGTATTCACCACAGTTCCCATTGAAATCCCCTTGAGATATTAATGACGTTGCACTTCCTAGGGCTTCCACTAGATGTCAACCGTCTATAGACATTTGAATGAGACTTCTACTGTGTTGTGGGACTGAATGAGAGCAGAATGTATCAGGTGTTTGGCAGTCATCCATTTTCTGATCACGCGCATTCCTCATGGTATCCACTTGCGTTCCATTGCACATCAAGACACAAAGGAATACTCCGGTTGGAACTTTAATGAAGCTATATGTTAAAAACATCCTAATGGTTGATTCTGTACATAGTTTGAAATGTTTCTTCGACCTGTAATATAACTTTTAAAGTTTTTGTACAATTTAACACTGACCAGAATGAGCGCTTGGATATGTATACCAAACGCGCTAAATAAAAGGAGGTATTTGGACATAAAAAACGGACATTATCGAACAAAACAAACATTTATTGTGGACCTTGGATTCCTGGGAGTACTTTCTGATGAAGATCATCAAAGGTAAGAGAATATTTATCGTGTAATTTCTTGTTTATGTTGATGCCAACATGGCGACTATTTTGACTATTGTTCTGAGCGGCGTCTCAGATTATTGCATGGTTTACTTATTCCGTAAAGTTTTTTTGAAATCAGACACCAAGGTTGCATTAGGGAGAGGTATATCTATAATTCCATGTGTATAACTTGTATTATCATCTCCATTTATGATGAGTATTTCTGAGTATTTCTGGCTATGCAAAATCACTGGATGTTTTTGGAACTAGTGAATGTAACGCGCCAATGTAAACTCGTATTTTGATATAAATATGAACTTTATCAAACAAAACATACAGTGGGGCAAAAAAAGTATTTAGTCAGGCACCCATTGTGCAAGTTCTCCCACTTAAAAATATGAGAGAGGCCTGTAATTTTCATCATAGGTACACTTCAACTATGACAGACAAAATGAGAAAAAAAATCCAGAAAATCACATTGTAGGAATTTTAATGAATTTATTTGCAAATTATGGTGGAAAATAAGTATTTGACCTTTGTCGATAGAGCCTGATACATTCAGGGCAGCAATGTTATTCAAAAAAAAAACTGTAGTATAAGCAGCTCATTTCATAGACAAAAGATGGAACCCCGACCAATCCAAACTCATCTCTTGACATGTCCAGCCCACTGATTATCTCAGTCAATCATGGCTAGCGGGAAGGTTGCTTACTTTTTCTGTAGCTAAACCAACTAGGCTCGTTATTTAACAATTTTATTGGTATTTACGGATGACATACAAGTTTGATATTAAGGCACATGAAAGTTTACATGTCCAAGAAGGCATTTCTGCCAAAAAAACGCATTTTGATAAAAAAAAAACATTCAAAAGGCTCTCCTCTGAAGTCGTGACTTGCGACATACGTTTAGTATTCTGAATCGGGTCACAAATATTGCCCCTACGATTGCACCTATTGAGAGTAGCGCCCGACTACTAGTTTTTCTCGCCTGGGCTCTGCTAGTTCTGACTGGGTTACTGTGAACTTTGGAGTTGGGCCAACATGTTGTCACGCCCTGGTCTGAGCATTTTGTGTTTTCTTTATCTATTTGGCCAGGCCAGGGTGTGGCATGGGTTTTTGTATGTGGTGTGTTTTGTCTTGGGGTTTTTTCATTAGGTATTGGGATTGTAGCTTAGTGGGGTGTTCTAGATTAGTCTATGGCTGTCTGAAGTAGTTCTCAATCAGAGGCAGGTGTTTATCGTTGTCTCTGATTGGGAACCATATTTAGGCAGCCATATTCTTTGAGTGTTTTGTGGGTGATTGTCCTTTTGTTCCTTTTCCTGTCCTTATGTCTGTCGTGTACTAGTTTGCACCAGTATTAGGCTGTTTCGGTTTTCGTTACGTTTATTGTTTTGTAGTGTTTGTGTTTAGTGTCTTTTTTCATTAAACATTAATCTCAATAGCCACGTCGCATTTTGGTCCGACTCTCCTTCACCTATAGAAAGCCATTACAGAAAAACCCACCACAACAGGACCAAGCGGCGTGACAACAGGCAGCGGCAGCAGGAGATACGAAATAAGGATTTCTGGACTTGGGAGGAAATCCGAGACGGAGAAGGACCCTGGGCACAGCCTGGAAAATATCGCCGCCCCAAGGAAGAACTGGAGGCGGTGAAAGCGGAGAGGCGCTGGTATGAGGAGGCAGCACGGCGACGCGGATGGAAGCCCGAGAGTCAGCCCCGAAAATTTCTTGGGGGGAGGCTCACAGGGAGTATGGCGACGCTAGGTAGGAGACCTACGCCAACTTCCTGTGCTTACCGGGGGGCTAGAGAGACCGGGCATGCACCGTGTTATGCTATGGTGCGCACGGTGTCCCCAGTGCGGGTGCATAGCCCGGTGCGGTACATTCCAGCTCTGAGCTGCCAGTCTGCATGGAACAGCCAGAGCTGCCAGTCTACAAGGAGCTGTCAGTCTGCAAGGAGCTGCCAGTCTGCAAGGAGCTGCCAGAGCTGCCAGTCTGCATGGAGCAGCCAGAGCTGCCATTCTGCAAGAAGCCGCCAGAGCTGCCAGTCTGCATGGAGCAGCCAGAGCCGCCAGTCAGCATGGAGCAGCCAGAGCCGCCAGTCAGCATGGAGCAGCCAGAGCCGCCAGTCAGCATGGAGCAGCCAGAGCTGCCAGTCAGCATGGAGCAGCCAGAGCCGCCAGTCAGCATGGAGCAGCCAGACCCGCCAGTCAGCATGGAGCAGCCAGAGCTGCCAGTCAGTATGGAGCAGCCAGAGCTGCCAGTCTGCCAGGATCCGCCAGTCAGCCAGACTCTTCCAGATCCGCCAGTCAGCCAGGATCCACCAGTCAGCCAGACTCTTCCAGAACCGCCAGTCAGCCAGGATCTGCCAGAACCGCCAGCCAGCCAGGATCTGCAGGATCCAACTACCTGCCTGAGCTTCCTCTCAGTGCTGAGCTTCCTCTCAGTGCTGAGCTTCCTCTCAGTGCTGAGCTACCCCTCAGTCCCGAGCTACCCCTCAGTCCCGAGCTACCCCTCAGTCCCGAGCTACCTCAGTCCCAAGCTGCCCCTCGGTCCCGAGCTGCCCCTCAGTCCGGAGCTGCCCCTCAGTCCAGTAGGGTCCTGGGTGAGGACTACTAAGCCAAGGTCGGCGGCGAGGGTCGCCTATCTAAGGACGGGAGGAAAATGGACTAAGACTTTGTTAGAGTGGGGTCCACGTCCCGTGCCGGGGCTGCCACCGTGGACAGACACCCACCCGGACCCTCCCCTATGGGTTTTGGTGTGCGGCCGGGAGTACGCACCTTGGGGGGGGGGGGTTCTGTCACGCCCTGGTCTTAGTATTTTGTGTTTTCTTTATCAATTTGGTCAGGCCAGGGTGTGGCATGGGTTTTTGTTTATGGTGTGTTTTGTCTTGGGGTTTTTTCATTAGGTATTGGGATTGTAGCTTAGTGGGGTGTTCTAGATTAGTCTATTTCCTGTCCTTATGTCTGTCGTGTACTAGTTTGCACCAGTATTAGGCTGTTTCGGTTTTCGTTATGTTTATTGTTTTGTAGTGTTTGTGTTTAGTGTGTTTTTTCATTAAACATGAATCTCAATAGCCACACCGCATTTTGGTCCGACTCTCCTTCACCTATAGAAAGCCGTTACACATGTGGGCAGTGTCTTGCTGGGCGTGCTTAACTGTCTGGGTGGTCCAATCAGCCCGGGCCCAACTCAAATGTGGAGCAGGTGGAATGTGTTGGCGGTACACGTTCTCTGCATGTTTACTCTGCATGTTTACTCTGCGTGTTTACTCTGCAGTTGGTTATATGGAGTCCTAGATTATCGCAGAGAATCATTCCCGTAGGGTGTCCACTCGTGAGTGCATCTGCTGGGTTGGTTTTGATCAGGGCGCAGAGATATCAGGATCAGCCATAATAACTCTATCTTACAAAAATGCATAATTAGATATATTGTTTATTTATTTCATTTTTGTTGTTGTTGTTAAAGACACAACTAATTTAGCTGATTTTCCTATTTCGAACAGCACAATGTAGGACAATATCAACAGTTACAAGGAACACATACCTTGTAGCTTGAAAGAGAAAAACATTTGTGAGATGCAATGCACTGATCTCCTGGAAGGGATCAGATGAGGGTACTTGAACACTTTTATTTTAGTACCTCGGATTTGCTAGGGTTCTATCTATTTGGGACTGACTGTCCCCCGTATATTCCAAGGGGGGATTGTACAACTTGATTTGGTTCCTGTGGACCCACTTGAACATTGTGTTCTGTCGACCTTTGCTGATTCTGATTTGATAAGCCACAGGTGACAGCTTGAACACAATCGCATGTGGTCCTGAACAGTGGGGCAGGAACTTTTTTGAGATGCCCAAAAGTTTGGTGTATTCAGTGGTTCCTTCTTTAAAAGTTGCGTTGTACTGTGGCACACATTGCGGGCTGCTGCAGCATTCTGTGGCAAATTATCTAATTGTCAGCCATTTTTTCTGTTAATGCAAGTTATTGCTTGTTTGACCACCAGAGGGCATCTTTCAGAAGCATTTTATACTCTTTCATATTGCAGGCATGCGGCAGACTGGGTTTCAATTCCCTGACAGGAAGGAAGGAGTAGGCTGTCCTTGTAAATAAGAATTTGTTCTTAACTGATTCCATATGTGGTCCCATAAACATCACAAATGGTCCTTTTGTTCGATTAATTCCATCCATATATATCCAAAATGTCAATTTATTTGGCGCATTGATCCATAAAAACACCGGTTCCAACTTGCGCAATGTGCCTAGAAAATATCTCAAAAGTTACCTGTAAACTTTGCCAAAACATTTCAAACTACTTTTGTAATACAACTCTATGTATTTTTTAAAGTAAATAATCAATAAAATTGAAGACGGGATGATCTGTGTTCAATACAGGAAGAAAACAACCTGAAGCATGCTTTCTGGTCATGTGCCTCTATCAAACAGTACACATGAAGTGACCCTTGTTCAAGATAGCCATACTTCTTCATTACACAAAGGAATAACCTCAACCAATTTCTAAAGATGGGTACATCCAATGGAAGGTAGGAACTGCAAGCAATGAAAACCCATGACTCCCCATCCCGCATGCGGGAGCGTAATCATCGCCTGACACTAATTAGCATAACGCAACGGACATAAATATCCCTAGAAAATAATCCTATTCATGAAATCACAAATTAAATATATTGAGATAGCTTAGCCTTTTGTTAATCACCCTGTCATCTCAGATTTTCAAAATATGCTTTACAGCCAAAGCTAGACAAGCATTTGTGTAAGTTTATCTATAGCCTAGCATAGCATTTTGTCCACCCTTCTTATCCGTAGACACATTTTCAATGACATATGAAATTGGAGTTCTTCATCAACTGGTAATACGTAAATAATGAAGCACGTTAGTAGGTTAAACATTTAACTTTTAATTCCAATGCTTTTTTTCAGGCTCATTAGCATAACGCAACGTTAACGATTTCTGAAAATCGCAAATGAAATGAAAATAATATGCCTGCTCTCAAGCTTAGCCTTTCTTAACAACACTGTCATCTCAGATTATCAAAATATGCTTTTGAACCATAGCAAATCAAGCATTTGTGTAAGAGTATTGCAAGCTAGCTTAGCATTTTGCATAGCATTTAGCATGCAACATTTTCACAAAAACCAGATAACCAAATAAATAAAATCATTTACCTTTGAAGAACTTCGGATGTTTTCAATGAGACTCTCAGTTACATAGCAAATGTTCAGTTTTTCCTGAAAGAATCTTTGTGTAGGAGAAATCGCTCCGTTTTGTACATCACATTTGGCTACCGAAACGAACCGAAAATTCAGTCACCAAAACGTCAAACTTTTTCCAAATTAACTCCATAATATTGACCGAAACATGGCAAACGTTGTTTAGAATCAATCCTCAAGGCGTTTTTTTCACATATCTCTTCATTGATATGCCGTTCGTGGAAGCCTGCTTTCGTCTCAGAATCCCATGGAAAAATACCAGCAGCTGAAAATGACGCACCAATTTCGACGGAGGACACCGGGCGGACACCTGGCAAATGTAGTCTCTTATGGTCAATCTTCCAATGATATGCCTACAAATACGTCAAAATGCTGCAGACACCTTGGGGAAACGATAGATAGGGCAGGCTCATTCCTGTCGCATTCACAGCCATATAAGGAGACAATGGAAAACAGAGCCTCAAAAATCCTGCTCATTTCCTGGTTGCAGTTTCATCTTGGTTTTGCCTGTAGCTCCTGTTCTGGGGCACTCACAGACAATATCTTTGCAGTTCTGGAAGCTTCAGAGTGTTTTCTTTCCAAAGCTATCAATTATATGCATAGTCGAGCATCTTTTTGTGACAAAATATCTTGTTTAAAACGGGAACGTTTTTCATCCAAAAATGAAATACTGCCCCCAGAGTTTCAAGAAGTTTAACATGTCCTGAAAATGGCATCTGCTGCTTTAGATTGAACAGTCATATCTCAGTTATTGTTTTCGTGTCTACAAAAAATACGCTATTTTCTTTACTTTCAGAGTGCGAGCTCATCAAGGGGTTGAAAATGTAGATATTGCCAGATCTATGTTCACTGTCTGAAGAACAGGCTGTGGAAACGTTATTGCTGGCAAAAGTGTCCATAACCAGAGGTAATTAATAAAGAGATGGGTGGGGCTGGCTTAAGAGGGTGTGAACAATGCTGAATGTGTGTAGACATAGGAGAGCTCCCTAGTAGGTACCAAAACATTCAAAGGCCCTTTTTCAAAAGTGAGTTTACAAGTGTATCAACTTTCAAAGTACAATTACTTTCCCATTGTTCCTCAAAAATTATGTGTATGAAATACCATTTTGTAGCTCTGAGTCTCTTCTTTTATCCAATGTAAAAAAAACGGACAATAACATTTTGCTACATAAGACCTAATCCAGGTGGTGAGTCACATTTGCTCTAGGTATCACTGCCATCAACGCAGTCAGTCTAGCCACAGTCAAAAGAAACATTAGGGAGATCATTGAAGAGATGCCACTTATCCAGCAACAGATTAAATCAAAGGCACTCAAGTTGCAGCATGTGTGAAGGTCTCTCCGGGACTCTGTTCTGGTGGTAAACACACACGCTACTCTCCTGAACCAAATCCTCCTGTCGGTAGGAAAGATAGTTGAAATCATGAACAATGACTATGCCCATGTCCAATTGGTTCGATTGTTGTTGGAGGATTTTTTCTGTGAAGTTTGTTCTTCTATGGACCACTTGGCAATGAATAGAATCCCCTCATATCTAGTGCCCTCACAATTTTTTTTAATCTTTATTTTACTAGGCAAGTCAGTTAAGAATAAATTCTTATTTTCAATGACGGCCTAGGAACAGTGGGTTAACTGCCTGTTCAGCGGCAGAACGACAGATTTTGTACCTTGTCAGCTCGGGGATTTGAACTTGCAACCTTTCGGTTACTAGTCCAATGCTCTAACCACTAGGCTACACTGCCGCCCCAATGGTGCACAACATAATGACCTTAGCATACTGGATGAGGCACTTTTAATTGACTATAAGCCAAAAGACTGGCCCGTCACCCGCTCTTGGACAGTGCCGGACAGTATCCTAACTACTACCATGATCCTTGATCCTATTGCCCTTGCCATGTGCACCTACTATGTACACAGGCGCACGTGTGCAAAGGAAGACCTGGTGATTTTTTTATGCTAGGATCACCTGTGGGAAGGAATAAATCCCAATCTTCAGAATTTCTGGCAATAGATGCTGAAACCCCCTCAGGTGATCCATCCACGGCATCCCGAGCCTCGTCACTCAGGTTGCCATTTTAGAGTTTGCCTTAACTAGGAAGTCAGTTCATTTTTTTAATTGTTTATTTAACCTTTATTTAACTAGGCAAGTCAGTTAATTAAGAACAAACAATTTTTTACAATGACATCCTACCCTGGCCAAACACGGACGACGCTGGGACAATTGTGCGCTGCCTTATGGGACTCCCAATCACGTCCGGATGTGATTCAGCCTGGATTCGAACCAGGGACTGTAGTGACACCTCTTGCACTGAGATGCAGTGCCTTAGACCGCTAAATAAGAATTTGTTCTGAACTGACTTGCCGAGTTAAATAAAGGTTCAATTAAAAAAATGTTAAAAATAATTAACTGACTTGCCTATTCAGGCCGAGGTGTAATATCTACTTGTTTGTAGAATCGGTGTCTTCACCAGATGTTGTCCCCAGTCAGCTCCAGAGTATTCATCTGAACGAATGTCACAGGCAAATTCACAGGCTGTTTATTAACGCAAGTGTGTCAAAATTTGATTTTCGTTAGCAATCCATCTACAAGGGATGTATATTGCAAATTTAACTTGCAACATGGCCTTTTATAAACAATGCCATGCTGGTGGGTGGTAACATTCAAATAAAACCCAGACCTGAAACTAAACGTGAGCTGAAAAGAATATGTATGTCATATCATTGGAAAACACACCGCATTCACATGGATTTGCACGAAGTGGGCAGTTCGGATTTGTCACCCAAATATATCATACTTTGTTTAAAATGATGACTTATTGACTTACAGTCTTTTACAATCACTTTGGCACTAATTTCGGGAACCTTGATGTCATTTTTCAAAAATCTAGGCACAAAACTCACAACCAATGATCAAAATGCAAATTTTGCAAAACTCTTAACACTTTTTCCAATTACTTGGATCCAATACACATAAAGCTAAGATCATTTGTTCATTGAACTAAAATCACCTGTTCAAAATGACACAACGTAACATCAAAATGTTACCATTTCAAAATGCAATTCACACATTACATCTGAGATAACTGTCTATTCATTATATTACAATGATCTAACTATCAATTGATACAACTGCTCAAAATTATAAGTAACTGTTGCATTACTCTTAATGCATGTTTTACGGAAACTGGCAAACAATATTCCATGTTTAGATCATGAAGGTTTCAGGATAACGAGATCCATTGACACCAATTTCCGAGGAATATGAACCAATTGGACTGACAACATTATCTATGGCTGCAATATTTCATCATTATTCTTTATCAGACACTGTTTCTATGGTCCCATGTACCACTCTTCCAGAC
This sequence comes from Oncorhynchus masou masou, assembly GCF_036934945.1. Classification (NCBI taxonomy): domain Eukaryota; kingdom Metazoa; phylum Chordata; class Actinopteri; order Salmoniformes; family Salmonidae; genus Oncorhynchus; species Oncorhynchus masou. Next base: position 29,544,951 of record NC_088233.1, read on the forward strand.
CATGTTTTCCGATTTTACATCACTATACACTGACCGGCCAATTTATTAGGTGGCTTGGTGGCTATCTAGTACTGGTTGCTATCTAGTATTGTGTAGGACCCCCTTTTCCCTCCACAACAGCCTGAATTATTCATGGTGTTGTACGTTAAGAGATACAATTCTGCACACCACTGTTTTAAACAGCTGTTATGGTGTCTGCGCCAGCCAGAACAGTTTTCGGTCGTTTCTCTTTGTTATTTTGGTTATTTCCGTGTTCATTCTAATAAATATGGACACATACCACGCTGCATCTTGGTCCTCACCTTCTTCCACCAACAACGGCCGTTACAGAATCACCCACCACCAAAGGACCAAGCAACATGGTAAGGAGCAGCGCTATCTGGAGGAGGTTACAACATGGGACGAACAGCTGCCAGAGTCGCCCGTCTGTCCTGAGCTGCCAGAGTCGCCCGTCTGTCCTGAGCTGCCAGAGCCGCCAGTCAGCTAGGAGCTGCCGGAATCGCCCTTCACTCCGGAGCTGCCAGAGTTTCCCGACTGTCCGGTGCTGCCGGAATCTCCCGTCCATTCGGGAGACGTGGCTTGGATCCCCAGTCCGAGGTCGGCGGCGATGGTCGCCGTGTTAGAGGCCACAGAGGCGGGTAAAGAGGCGGAGAAGGACTATGGTGGAGTGGGGTCCACGTCCAGCGCCAGAGCCGCCACCGTGGACAGACACCCACCCAGACCCTCCCCTATGGGTTTAGGTTTTGCGGCCGGAGTCCGCACCTTTGTGGGGGGGTACTGTCACATTCTGACCTTAGTTCTTTTATTATGTCTTTGTTTTGGTATGGTCAGGGCGTGAGTTGGGTGGGTTGTCTATGTTAGTTTTTCTATGATTTGCTATTTCTGTGTTTGGCCTGGTATGGTTCTCAATCAGAGGTAGCTGTCAATCATTGTCCCTGATTGAGAACCATATTTAGGTAGCCTGTTTTCTATTGTGTTTCGTGGGTGATTATTTTCTGTTGTCTGTTGTGTGTCTGCACCAGCCAGAACGGTTTTCGGTCGTTTCTCTTTGTTATTTTTGTTATTTCCGTGTTCATTCTAATAAATATGGACACATACCACGCTGCACCTTGGTCCTCACCTTCTTCCACCAACAACGGCCGTTACACACTGTCAAAGTTGCTTAGATTACTCATCTTGCCTGTTCTAATGTTTGGTCAAACAACATCTTAGGCTCTCTACTCTATATACTCCACATGATTCGCCGTTTGAATGAAACCTTCCTTGATGAGCTAAATCAGGTCTGTAGAGCTGATGGCATGACCTATGTCATTGTGTGGTATAATGTCATGTTCCACCAGGCTCAAATGGTGCAAGCATGGTTTCAGACCCAACCATAATTTACATCCCTGTACTTACCTCTATACTCTCCTTTCCTTAACCCAATTGAGGAGTTTTTCTCCACATGGAGATGGAAGTTATATGACAGGCACTTTTTACAGTAAGCCAGGTGAGGAACACTAACACTGCAGTTGATATTTTTTTGTAGCTAATTATTTTTGCTTTGATTCGATGTGATTTTATTGTATTTCATCAATAAATGTCATATTTTGTTCAATGAGTCCACTGTGTCTGTAGTATTCTCTCTACTAGTCCTTTTACAGTGATGTATTTACATGAAGTAGCATAATGAAACATGTGTCACATATTTTGTACTACAATATTTAATGATTGTACGAACAACTACACAGTGAAACTATCGGTATCTTGTGTGTGGGTGATCTAAATGAATGTTCCTATGTTATTTCATGATAAGTTAGTTATTTGAACCAATGATTCTTCAAGTGCAAGGTTTCCTTAAAGGTATGAATGCACAATGCAATGTTTTGAACATTGGACAGCCTGTGTCTTGGGTTTTGAAAAAATACCACAATGTTCTGAAATTAGTGCCAATGTGATTGTAAAAAAACTGTAAATCATTGAGAAACATCAGGGGTAAGCTCCTGACATTGTCTTTTAGCTCGAAAAAGTGGATTTCTACTGGTGTGGGCGTTAAAGAGTTAAGGTTTGGAACATTCTTTTTTATTTTTAGCCGTGTCTAGCACTGGGATTGAGATCGCTGGAGCTACTTCATGGTAATAGCGCACAACGTCGTCCATTGTGGCTGGTGTTGAAGGCATTTCCCGATGTCCTGTGGACCTAGACTAACTTTGAATACTGCATTGGATTTGGTGTGACCAGGCTGAGCCAACGAGCCAGATAGTTAGTGTGTGTGTGTTTCAATGTTCTCCCTCCTAGGCCCAGACTGCACCCGTCTTGGAAGCAGATGGGACCAATCTGACAGAGAGGTCTATAAGAGACTATGCCTGCGGTAGGGACATGTTGGACACACACATACAAATAAACACACACGCACACACACACAGACACAAGTATACACTTACATTCACACAAACACATTGATACAAACTCTCGGCACTAGGTGAATCTTGGACACAATATCTCATAGTTTTTCACTCAATTTTCTTTTTATCTTCTTTCCCATCTCCTTCCCTCTGTTCTTCTGTCCTTCCTTCTGTTTATTCACCCACTCTGCTCCATGTGCCATCCAAAAGAAAAGCGAGAAGAGATGGAGGGCTGACAAATAAGGAGTCAGTTGCTGAGAAACTGCTTGACTTCAACAAATGAGAAAGGGAGGAAGAGAGGGAGGATGTAAAGGAATGGAGAAATTGAGAGAAAGAAAAGCAGAGACCTTGAAGATCTGATATTGTGTTCCCTCCCACAGGTTGAACTTTAAAGAGAGAGAGAGATATTGTATAAATCAGCCATGACGGTAACACTTCAGACAAGACATAGTTGACCACACACACACACACACACACACACACACACACACACACACACACACACACACACACACACACACACACACACACACACACACACACACACACACACACACACACACACACACACACACACGCACACACTAAGCAGTAGGCGAATCTTGGACACAAAATCGTTTAGTTTTTCGCTTTATATTCTCTTCATCTTCTTTCCCATCTCCCTCCATCCATCTCTCCGTCCCTCCCTTATGTCCATCCTACTGTTCACCCACTCCTCTCCGTGTGCCATCCAAAAACAGAGGGAGTAACTCTAAAGCAAAGAGAAGAGATGGCGTGTTAACAAATAGAGAAAGTTGCTGAGAAACTGCTCGACTTAAACAAGTGAGAGAGAGAGGGAGGAAGAGAGAGAAAGAGGGACGATGAAAAGAAATGAAAAGGAATGAGACCCAACCAAATTATGAAAAAACTAAAAGATAATTACTTGACAAAATGGAAATAATTAACAAAAAAACTGAGTAAACTATGCTATTTGGCCTTAAACAAATAGTTTACAGTGGTAGAATACCTGACCAGGAAAGCTTTAACTATGTACAGACTCAGTGAGCATAGCCTTGCTATTTAGAAAGGCCGCCGTAGGCAGACCTGGCTCTCAACAGAAGACAGGCTATGTGCACACTGCCCACAAAATGAGATGGAAACTGAGCTGCACATCCTAATCTCCTGCCAAATGTATGACCATATTAGAGACACATATTTCACACAGATTACACAGATCCACAATGAATGATAAACTCCCATATCTATTGGGTGAAATACTGCAGTGTGCCATCAAAGCAACAAGATATATGACCAGTTGCCACAAGAAAATAGCAACCAGTGAAGAACAAACACCATTGTATGTACAACCCACATTTATGTTTATTTGTTTGATATTTTGTACTTAAACTATTTGCATATAATATGGCATTTGAAATGTCTTTATTCTTTTGGAACTGTTTTAAGTGTAATGTTTACTGTCAATTTGTATTGTTTATTTCAGTTTTGGATATTATCTACAGTACCAGTCAGAGGTTTGAACACACCTACCCCCCCCCCCCCCCCACACACACACACACACACACGCACACGCACACACACACACACACACACACACACACACTAGTAGCCTCTAAGCATGTCTGAACTGGCAAACCAGGAAAAGTGGGGAGGAAAGAGGGATGGAGAGAAGAAACTGAATAAAACAAGACACTGTAGATAATGTAGATGTGTAGACAGTAATTGGGTGTGCTGGACATAATGAATGAGATGAAAGAGAGAGAGACATTGAGAGAGATGGAGATAGAGAGATTGTAAAAATGAGATTTACAGAAATGGAAACTTCCAGGTTACTGTGAACCATTGGGTATGCATGCATGCAGGTTTTTGGCTGTCATGTGTGTTCCACAGTCCAGTATCTCTCCAGGTATATTGACCACCCCTGGTCTAGATGATGTAGTGGTAATGAACAGCTTTGTCTGTAACAGTCTAGACTGTTAAATATGTTACAGCTGCTAAATATGCCAGAGGAAATCTGTTCTGACCTCGTGAAACATTAACACATATTTTCCATAAGCACATATTTTATTCATCCCCTCCCTCATATACTGGCATACTACTTTTTTACTCTGTTTTATGAATGACATGAACCAGGTTATATGACGTAGGCTCTAAAATGGATCTTTGAGATACTTATTTTAATGGGTTGTCCAGCCACTGACAGTGTGTTAGGATCCAGATAGATGTAATGACTGAGGTCACAGAGCAGAGGAGAACACTAAATCCACCACAGCTATAGTACAAGATGACTTTGAAATCCAAAAACAGCAGCTCTGTAAGATGGAGGGAAAATGTACTTTAGTGGGCTGTAACATTGATGGGTTGGTGGTTTAGAAACAAAACCGAAACATGCGCAACTATGGGGCAAAACAGACGGGTTGGCATAGATTGTAGACTATATTTCATCTCGAATGTGTATTGAAAACTTAAATACATTTGCACAATGAGCACTTGTTGTCTGCCAAATATATCATTACACTTGTTAGTTAGCTAGCTAGTGAATTTTTGCCATATTAGCATAGCCGTGACATCAGTAAAAACCAGTGGCAGTTGGTGCCGTTTAAGATGAGGGAGGACTATTTGTAATCATTAGTCCAACAGTTGCAAACGAGAGTTTCTATTGGACAAATTCAGCTATGTTTGTTCCTGTTTTGTTCCGTTTGCTTCCATTTAAGATTTTTTTTTTCAACCGAATCAGTGGAATGTATACACCCCTTAACTAGCTGCATTCGCTAGTTAAGTAGGCGAGGTAACAAATATATACTGCTCTGGAAAAAATGAAGAGACCACGGCAAAATGATCAGTTTCTCTGGTTTTACTATTTATAGGTATGAAAATCAGGGTTATTTCACCAAATATTGATTTCTGAACTCTTCCTAAGTTTAAACATTAGTATTGTGTTGTTCAAAATGAATATGAACTCAAGACATAGTTGATACCTATAAATAGTAGAACCAGAGAAACTGAACATTTTGCCATGGTCTCTTCATTTGTTCCAGAGCTTTATCTACACAGTATCAGTCAAAAGTTTGGACACACCAACTCATTCAAGGGTTATTCTTTATTTTTTATATGTTCTACATTGTAGAATAATAATGAAGACATCAACACTATGAAATAACACATAGGGAATCATGTAGTAACCAAAAAAGTGAATTTTAGATTTTTGATTCTTCAAAGTCGCCACCCTTTGCCTTGATGACAGCTTTAAACACTCTTGGCATTCTCTCAACCAGCTTCACCTGGAATGATTTTCCAACAGTCTTGAAGGAGTCCCCACATACGCTGAACACTTATTGGCTGCTTTTCCTTCACTCTGCTGTCCAACTCATCCCAAACCATCTCAATTGGGTTGAGGTCTGGTGATTGTGGAGGCCAGGTCATCTGATGCAGCACTTCATCACTCTCCTTCTAGGTCAAATAGCCCTTACACAGCCTGGAGGTGTGTTGGGTCATTGTCCTGTTGAAAAATAAACGTTAGTCCCATTAAAGGGCAAAGCAGATGGGATGGAGTATCGCTACAGAATGCTGTGGCAGCCATGCTAGTTAATTCTAAATAAATCACAGACAGTGTCACCAGCAAAGCCCCCCCCCCCCCCCACACCATCACAGCTCCTTGTCCATGCTTCACGGTGGGCACCAAACATGCGTTCACCTACTATTTCGAGATCATCCGCTCATCTACTCTGCGTCTCACAAAGACACGACACACACACACAAACGCACACACACACACACACACACACACACACACACACACACACACACACACACACACACACACACACACACACACACACACACACACACACACACACACACACACACACACACACACAGTGTCTTCTACTGAGTACTGTCAGTGTGTGTATGTATGTGTGTTCGTGTTTGTATCACTAGCCACTTAAAATGCATTACACACTCTCTCTCTCTCATCCGTGGGCCATGGTTTGAGTAGGCTACTGCAGATATATATAATCTCACATCAAACATGACGTCTGTAGATTGTGTGTGTGTGTATGTGTGTAAGCAAGTGCAGTGGGGAAAAGACAAATCTGCGTTGGATTTTCATGTCCATCCCCTGTCAACATCTCATTACGAACATTTGATCCATAAGACTTATCCATAAGACTTATATCTACCTCACTAACTTTAATAAGCATCAGCTATCTGAACAGCTTACCGATCGCTGCAGCTGTACACAGCCAATCTGTAAATAGCCCATCCAACTACCCACCTCATCCACACATTGTTTTTATTTACTTTTTTTGCTCTTTTGCACACCAGTATTTCTACTTTCACATCCTCATCTGCACATCTATCACTCCAGTGTTAATTTTCTAGATTGTAATTACTTCGCTGCTATGGTCTATTTATTGCCTTACCTCCTTACTCCATTTGAACACACTGTATATATATTTTTCTATTGTGTTATTGACTGTACGTTTGTTTATCCCATGTGTAACTCTGTGTTGTTGTTGTTTTTGTTTAACTGCTTTGCTTTATCTTGGCCAAGTCGCAGTTGTAAATGAGAACTGGTTCTCAACTGGCCTACCTGGTCAAATAAAGGTGAAATAAAAAATGTAGGACAGGCAGTCCTAACACATGACTACAGGGCTTACACTTCTGTCACACTGCAGATAGTTATTCTGTAGGGAAAGAGCTAGGCATAAGGAGGTAGAGAAAGAGAGTGAAGGGAGGGAGGTGTCGAGGATTTACAGTGTAAGCCAGCAGCAGGTCAAAACTAGAATAGAAGGTTATATTGTTAGCCTGTTCACGATGCATTTCTTAACTGGCTTTCAGAATGTCCACACTGTCATCACTCAGCCAGTTCTCTCCAGCCCTCTTTAGGGTTGTGAGTGTTCAGCTGATCGCCCAACCAGGTTGTTTTCAAGTGCTTGGTTTGTGTTTTTGAAGTCACACAGACACAGTGTATTCTGCTAAAGTGCACCATGCTATTCAGTCAACTCATTCAGCTTTCAGCTCCATGTTAGGATGGTCATACTGCACTGTCACTCCGGTTTGAAAACACTCCATCAGCTAGCTTGGTGCCCACACACACACACACACACACACACACACACACACACACACACACACACACACACACACACACACACACACACACACACACACACACACACACACACACACACACACACACACACACACACACACACACACACACACACACACACACACACACACTCCAGTCAGACCGATAGAATAGGGAGAGTCTGAGACAAGCAGAATGACGCGTGACACAGTTTAGTTCAGTGTTCTGTGTTCAGTTCAGTTCACTCAAGACATACAGACACACTGGCCAGGCAGACCCCATGCAGGGACATGTCACACAAATACAGCACAGATGCCAGAGAAATGCACATAGACAGAGAAACGTGTTTTGAGGTAAATATTCGATAGGCTTGGCTGCCCTCTTTGTTGCACTACTGAGTCCCTTATGGTGGTTGATGGAGATATTTACTCACACCCACCCACGCACACGCACGCACACACACCATCTCAAACCCACACCCACCAGTCAGATAGCTCAAGATTGACTTCGAAATTGTACGTATGTCCATGTCCTGAGGATGTCGGGAAATGCCTTCAAAACGGTCCACTAGGGGCAACAGTGAGTGCTATTACCATCCATTTGGCTTGGGGTTTTCTAGGGTGTTATGAATGGGGGTGGTGGACAGATGTAATCCATGATTCTGGATCAGAAGGTTCTAGGTACAATCCCAGTGGTGGACACTCGTGTTTTTTTTAAACCCTATCCCGAACCTTAACATATAATTCTGCAGTGAGACTGTGGGAGCTTGTAGCACACACACACACACACACATTTCCAGAAAACCAGAGAGAGGTCCGGACCACAGAAACATCATCTTCTACATTCATTATTGATGGAGAACAGAAACAGGGACAGAAATACCTCCTTTATATTTAATGCTTTGTTTTAGTGTCTGCTACTGAGTATGGTCAGTGTGTGTGTGTGTGTGTGTGTGTGTGTGTGTGTGTGTGTGTGTGTGTGTGTGTGTGTGTGTGTGTGTGTGTGTGTGTGTGTCACTAGGCACTTAAAATGCATTACAAACACACTCTCTCAAAAGAAATGTGTTTTCTTCATTACATCATTCCATCAACACCTCAGCTAAACTCACATCTGATAAATATTTAACATTATAATATTGACCTGATATCACTTCTCACCTGAAGGAGAGCAGGGGATACTGTAGGCTATGTTATTCATCTCCTTAAACCTTTATACTCATAGGAATTGGCCTATATGGAGAGGGTTACATTTAAATGCTTCTTCCAGAATAAATATTAACATATTTTCGAAAGGGAATTGCAAGGAAACAGTCTCAAGATTTGGGGGAAATGATTAGACCAAAGGTGAGGACACAACAGGTCACCTGACACAAGACTGAATCCAAACAATACACTGTTTATTTTATGTGAATCTACATTCTGTACTTATTGACACATTTATTGATAACGAAATCTGAAAATATGCCGCATACATTCAGTTACATGATACAAATATTTGTTGAAAAATATGGGGTAGGTGCAACATAAGATAAAAACATGACAAGCGTTTGAGTGAGAGGACTAACTGGGGTCTCCAAGTGGCCACAGTTCCTATGTAACACTTGTCGTAGTAAGGAAGAGTGGACCAATGCACAGCGTGGAAAGTGTTCATGATCTTCATTGTCAAGAATCACTCAAACAAAAATAACGAATATAAAAATGAAAGCGAACAGTTCCGTCAGGCACAGATAATAAACGGAAAACAAGATCCCACAAAACCAAAAAGGAAAAATGACAACTTATATACTGTATGATCCCCAATCAGAGACAACGACGATTGGGAAACACACACACGGCCAAAAACAAAGAAATAGAAAACATAGAATTTCCCACCCGAGTCACACCCTGATCTAACCAAACATAGAGAATAATAAGGATTTCTAATGTCTGGGGTGTGACATCCTAAGTAATTTTAAAGCACCTTTATGACTCAAAGAAGTGTCTTCAATGTAATGTGCTTTTTTTTCTTGTTTCTTTGTTCGGAACACAACCCTGCATCCCCGCCCTCATACAATTCTAAATCACAATTTGGCTCAGGTGGGCATTTGAAAGCTATTGCCATCCTGAGTAGCTTAGTTATAAAATATGATATTACAGTGTTAAGACGCGTGTACACTGCTTGTGTCATCACGTTGGCGTACGGTACATTTTACACAATTGTCACAATCCAGATCCAGATCACTCAGAAATGTTGCCTTTCTCTGTGTACCCTGCGATATTAGATACAACTTCTGATGTATACCGGGACCAGAATTTCAAAAATGCAGCATTGAAACTTGTTGCAGCACACGTTAAGATGCCAGGTTGGTTAATAGGCTGTAGAATTAAGATAGACCAGCTTGCCAACTCCAGCTAGCCATGTTGCGTATAGGCTAATTATCTTCTAGCCGTGTGTGTGTGTGAGTGTTGGTGTGAGTGTGAGAGCGAGAGAGAGAGAGAGAGAAATAGAGAGAGAAGTGCATAAGATCATTTGTTTTTTGGTCACTTTGTCGATGACTGCAGAATTATTTTAAAAATTCAGATTCAGTGTTTAATAGTCACATGTACTGGGTTGCAAGTGTGATTGCAGGGTACAGTGAAAATCTGAAAATGGTAATAAAAAAACAGCCCTAGAAGTGATGATTAAATAAATGTCCATTGGGGTGGCGACAGAGTAAAGACTGTTGAAGGGGTGGGGGGAGAATGACCATAGGGGGACCAGCATTACCATTGAGGGGGTGTGGGGGGACCAACAAAAAACAATACAAATCATAATCTTTAAAAAGTAATAATACAATGCAGAGTGACGAATTTAGTAGAGTTGGGGGCATTTCCATAGGGAGATGGGGGGGGGGGGGTGTCAAATAGCTGAAGAGTGGTGGCTATTCAGCAGCTTGAGTGTCTGAGGGTAGAAACTATTGTCCAGTCCTCCAGTTTTGCTTGGAACAGTGCTTGGATGGCTGGGGTCCCTGATTATATTCTTGGCCTTCCTGTGACACCTGATATTATAGGTGTCCTGTAGGGCAGGCAGTGTGAGAGGACGCACCCTTGTGGGGCACCCGTTAGGAAGTTCTGGATCCAGTTGCATAGGGAGGAGTTTAGATCCAGGGCCGTGAGCTTTGCAATGAGCTTAAAGGGTGCCATGGTATTGAAGGCCAGGCTGTAGTCGATGAACAGCATCCTCACATATTCCTTTTGTCCAAGTGGGTAAGGGCAGTGTGCAGTGCAATGGTTATTGCGTCGTCCGTGGACCTGTCAGGGCTGTAGGCGAATTGGTGAGGGCCGAGTATGTTGGGGAGGGAGAAGGTGATATGGTCTTTAACTAGCCTTTCAAAGCACTTCATGATGACGGAAGTGAGTGTTACTGGTCGGTAGTCATTTAGTTCCAGAATTTCCTGAGAGACAGATGCATAGACAGATACAGTACATCCATAAAAGAGAAATGAGCAGAGAAGGAAAGAAAGAGGAGCGGGGCACATAGAAACCATTTAGCTCGCCTGGTAGGATTGTGACACTGGGTAGCTCGCAGCTGTGCTTGCCTTTGTAGTCCGTAATAGTTTGCAAGCCCTGCCCCATCCGACGAGCGCCGGAGCCAGTGTAGTAGGATTCAACGCCTTGCCTGTTCTTATAGTTCGTCAGCAGGCATAGCAGGATTTCTTATAAACGTCCGGGTTAGAGTCCCGCTCTTTGAAAGCGGCAACTCTACCCTTTAGCTCAGTGCGGATGTTGCCTGTAATCCATGGCTTCTGGATGGGGTATGTATGTACGGTCACTGTGGGGATGACATCATCGATGCACTTATTGATGAATCCAGTGACTGATGTGGTGTACTCCTCAATGCCATTGGAAGAATCCCGGAACATATTCCAGTCTGTGCGAGCAAAACAGTCCTGGAGCTTAGCATCTGCATCATCTGACGTCTTCCATATTGAGCTCATCACTGGTACTTCTTTCTTTAGTTTGTGCCTGTAAGCAGGAATCAAGAGGATAAAGTTATGGTCAGATTTTCCAAAAGTTTTGTACGTGTCTCTTTGTGTGGAGTAAAGGTGGTCTAGAGATTTCTTCCCCTCTGGTTGCACATGTAACATGCTGGTAGAAAATAGGAAAAACAGATTTAAGTTTGCTTGCATTAAAGTCCTCGGGCCGCTATGGGCGCCCACTCTGGATTTTCTTGTTTGCTTATGGCCAGCGTCGGTTTGTTGTGGTAAATCGGCAGCTACAAAAAATATAGGTGAAAACTCTCTTCGTAGATAGTGTGTTCTAAAGCTTATCATGAGGTACTCTACCGCAGACGAGCAATACCTCGAGATCTACCTTAATATTAGACATTGCGCACCAGCTGGTATTGACAAATAGACACACCTTGTCTTACTTTGACGTAGCTGTTCTGTCCTGCCAAGTGTATATTATCCATGTCGTTGTTCAGCCACGACTAGGTGAAACACAAGATATTACCGTATTCAATATCCCATTAGTAGAAGAGTCTCAAAAAGAGCTCATCCAGTTTATTCTCCAGTGATTGCACATTGGCTAATAGAACGGATGGTGGAGGCAGATTACTCACTCGCCGATGAATTCTCACAAGGCACCCTGATCACCTCCCCCTGTATTTCCTTATTTTCTTCATGTGAATGACTGGGATTTGAGCCTTGTCTGGGAGCAACATTATATCCCTCGCGTCAGACTCATTAAAGAAAAAATCTTCGTCCAGTTTGAGGTGAGTAATCACTGTTCTGATATCCAGAAGCTCTTTTCGGTCATAAGAGACGGTAGCATCAACATTATGTACAAAGTAATTTAAAAACAATGCGAAAAAACACAAAATAGCACAATTGGATAGGAGCCCGTAATACGGCAGCCACCCCATCCGGCGCCATTCTCCAGCAAAGTGTTCCGATAAGCTTGCGATGTTATTATTAGCAGCTTGTGTCTTTTTTAATATCTAGGAATATTTCACTTCCTCTGGTCATAGGAGTAACAACATGAATTTGTGCATGAGGCAGAAATAATGCAGTGCCACATAAGTTTCACCATCAGCTGGAAGAGGAGGGTGAGTCTGTGATGCCCTAACCTTAGAGAGCCTTTTTTAATTCTCTATTTGGTTAGGTAAGGGTGTGACTTGGGTGGGCAAATCTATGTGTTCTATTTCTTTGTTGGCCGGGTATGGTTCCCAATCAGAGGCAGCTGTCTATCGTTGTCTCTGATTGAGGATCATACTTAGGCAGCCCTTTTTCCCACCTTCAGTTGTGGGATGTTTTTGTTAGTTGCTGTGTTAGCGTATAATACTTTACGTGTTGTTGATCTTTTTTGTTTTTTTTGGTGTTCATTTAAATTTATTTTAATACATTTAAATAAATGCATAATGTACGCATACCACGCTGCACCTTGGTCTAATTCCAACAACGGACGTAAAAGTGTCAGGTGAGAGGTAGCCTTACTGCTGCTCCCTGCCTCCCCTCAGACTGACCATCGGATGCAGTCCATCAGTCCAGTGAAAAAAAAGCTCATTATTATGCTCACTTATCTGTACCTCACAAGTAGTACAACAAATTCTAAATTGTCTGAGAAGAACTACATTGGCAGGGCAATTCAAACATAGCCAATATGCAGTAATAACAACCTCATTGCTACAGAACTGTTAATTGGTTAATGTTGCTTAGAATAACATTTTTTAAGTCATGTTTTAAAACAAATAGTGGTAGATCTCAGCTTGCAATTTCACTCAGAAAGTGATCTTGACTTAGAAAAGGTTGGTGACCACTGGTTTAGTGGATTTGGGATATTATTTATTTATTTAACCTTTATTTAGGTACGCAAGTAGGTTAAGAACAAATTCTTACTTAAAATCTTTCAATCACCCACGTGGGTACATGCTTTTACAAACCAATGAGGATATGGGAGAAGCGGAATTGAGCCATTCTAAAACATGCACTGATATCCTCCTCTTACGTTCTCTCTGAGAAGGCGTTAGGATGTTTGTTTACCTGGCTCTACTTCTCTGAGACACCACTGCTATTGTGTATTGTTATGCATTTAGATTCTTTACGACAGGGCTCTCCAACCCTGTTCCTGGAGAGCTACCCTCCTGTAGGTTATCAATCCAGCCCCAGTTGAAAGTAACCTGATTCAGTTTTACAACCAGCTAATTATTAGAATCAACTGTGCTAGATTAGGGTTGGAGAAAACCTACAGGATAGTATCCCTCCAGCGAGAGGGTTGGAGAGCCCTGCTCTACTCTATTAAACATTTAAACATTTGTTTTATATGATCCAGATAAATGTCCTCTCACTAAACGTCTTCACTAATATGCTGTCTAGGCCCGACACACACCTGTGTCCGTGTGCGCCATCGTGAGCATGTTGATTTCGTACATCCACACCAGATGCGATCCAAGACATGCAGGTTGAAATATCAACATGAACTCTGAACCAACTATATTAATTTGGGGATAGGTCGAAAAACATGAAAAATTCATGGACATTTAGCTGCAGTGGCTTGCGAAAGTATTCACCCCCCTTGGCATTTTTATTTTTCCTGTTTTGTTTGCCTTACAACCTGGAATTATAATGGATTTTTGGAGGTTTGTATCATTTGATTTACACAACATGCCTACCACTTTGAAGATGCAAAATATTTAGTGAAACAAACAAGAAATAACACCAAAAAAACAGAAAACTTGAGCGTGCATTACAATTCACCTCCCCGAAGGCAATACTTTGTACATCCACCTTTTGCAGAAATTACAGCTGCAAGTATTTTGGGGTATGTCTCTATAAACTTGGCAAATCTAGCCACTGGATTTTTTACCCATTCTTCAAGGCAAAACTGCTCAGCTCCTTCAAGTTGGATGGGATCCGCTGGTGTACAGCAATCTTTAAGTCATACCACAGATTCTCAATTGGATTGATGTCTGGACATTTACTAGACCATTCCAAGAGATTTAAACATTTCCCTTAAACCACTCGAGTGTTACTTTAGCAGTATGCTTTGGGTCATTGTCCTGCTGGAAAGTGCACCTCTGTCCCAGTCTCAAATCTCTGGAAGACTGAAACAGGTTTCCCTCAAGAATTTCCCTGTGTTTAGCACCATCCATCATTCCTTCAATTCTGACCGGTTTCCCAGTCCCTGCCGATGGAAAAAAGTCCCCACAGCATGATGCTGTCACCACAATGCTTAGGCATGGTGTTCTCGGAGTGATGAGAGGTGTCGGATTTGTGCCAGACATAGCGTTTTCCTTGATGGCCAAAAATATCAATTTTTGTCTCATCTGACTCCCCATATGTTTGGGGAGTCTCCCACATGCCCTTTGATAAACACCAAGCACGTTTGCTTTTTTTTCTTTAGCAATTACTTTTTTATGGCCACTCTTCCGTAAAGCCCAACTCGGTGGACTGTACAACTTAAAGTGGTCCTATGGACAGATACTCCAATCTCCGCTGTGGAGCTTTGCAGCTCCTTCAGGGTTATCTTTTATATATTTTTTGCCTCTCTGATTAATGCCCTCCTTGCCTGGTCTGTGAGTTTTGGTGGGCGGCCCTCTCTTGGCAGGTTTGTTGTGGTACCATATTCTTTCCATTTTGTAATAATGGATTTAATGGTGCTCTGATGGGATGTTTAAAGTTTTGGATATATTTTTATAACCCTACCCTGATCTGTACTTCTCCACAACTTTGTCCCTGATCTGTTTGGAGAGCCCCTTGGTCTTCATGGTGCCACCCCTTGCTTAGTGGTGTTGCAGACTCTGGGGCTGTTCGTAGCAGGTGTATATATACTGAGATCATGTGACACTTAGTCAAACAAAGTCCACCTGTGTACAATCTATGTGACTTCTGTCGTAGCAGAATCAGAATTAGTTAGGTAACATTGATAAATAATAATAATGCCTGTTCAGGGGCAGAACGAGAGATTTGTACCTTGTCAGCTTGGGGATTTGAACTTGCAACCTTTCGGTTACTAGTCCAACGCTCTAACCACTAGGCTACCCTGCCGCCCCGTAACATGCTTTATCTACTTTCATAAATATGCTTATGTGGGAAAAGTCACTTGGGGCCCAGAGTGGGGAGAGGTCATGCTTGTCTTCATATGTGAATGTATCTTTTAAACCATGTGAAGGGATGATTGAGGGGGAACCAATTATCTCTTGGCTCCACAATGTCTGTGTGCTAGTCACTCCCATTTGGGGAAGAGTATTGCAGTGTCTGGAACCATTGTATGTCCCCTCTGATGTTGCCCTTATCTTGACCTAGAGGCTCACTCTCCTCTCCGTGAGCTTGTCCAGGAGGGGTTGTATTTGAGGTTTGAGATGGGGGTATCTAGAATTGACAATTGATATATGCCATTGGATGAGGTAATGTTTTGGTAGAATGTTGTACCAAGAACGAGATAAGAACTTCGTTTAGGAGACCAAACTGACTGATAATTTATAGCTAATGCTGTCTGGCTATGAGATACTCCTCTCTCAAGTCTCTCAAGATAGTCCTCTCTCTTCCTTTGTGCAGTTTTCCTAAGACCTGTGCTTCGTCATTGTGAGTTGGGAGGGGTGGATCTTTGCTATAAAAGATTTCAGTTGCCATTATGTTGACACTCTCAGAATTAATTTATAGACACCGAATTGATCTGAGAGTCAAAGGGCTATGGTGATGCTCATATTATTAAAAGATTAAGTTTGAAGTATAACTGACTTGTATGTGGTTTGTAATCTCTCCTTTCAATTAGTGACACAGGAAATTACCACAACACTTCACTAGGGGCTTCATAGCAAAGGGGGTGAATACATATGCACACACCACCTTTCCGTTTGGTTTTTTGAATTTCTTTCAAAGTAATTTTTTAAATTTCACTTCACCAATTTGGCCTATTTTGTGTTTGTCCATTACATGAAATCCAAATAAAAATCCATTTAAATTACAGGTTGTAATGCAATAAAATAGGAAAAATGCCAAGGAGTATGAATACTTTTGCAAGGCACTGAAGCTAGCTTGCTGTTGCTAGTTTCTAACAATCTCTCCTTCAGTAGTAGTCTTCTTCTTCACTTCAAGGTGCATTACCATCACCAACTGGACTGGAGTGTGGACCTCAATTCATCTTTCAATCAACCAGGTGGATATATGCTCCTAAAAACCAATGAGGAGATGTGAGAGGCGGGACTTGCAGAGTGTCAAGTGTCAATAACAGAACCAAGTTCTATTTTAGCGCCTGGCTACGCAGACACTCACAAGCAGTTTAGATTAAATTATTGAATAACATGTAGGTGTAGATTTATTTTTCAGAGAGAGCGGTGTGGTGTAGTCAGCATATAGATATTTATGCCATGAGGCGCACGGTGTCCCCGGTGCGCAGGCATAGCCGGTGCGGTACATAGCAGTGCCTCGTATCGGCCGGGCTAGGTTGGGCATCGAGCTAGGTGCCATGAAGCCGGCTCAGCGCATCTGGTCTCCAGTGAGTCTCCTCGGGCCAGGGTACATGGCACCAGCCCTACGCATGGTGTCCCCGGTTCGCCAGCACAGCCCAGTGCAGGCTATTCCACCTCGCCACACTGGCCTGGCAACGGGGAGCATTCAGCCAGGTAGGGTTGGGCAGGCTCGGTGCTCGAGACCTCTAGTGTGCCTTCACGGTCCGGTCTATCCGGTGCCACCTCCACGCATCAGCTCTCTGGTGGCAGCCCCCCGCACCAGGCTGTCTCTCCGTCTCCTCCCTACAGGTGCTCCCGCCTGTCCAGCGCTGCCAGAGTCTCCCTCCAGTCCGGATCTGCCAGAGTCTCCCTCCAGTCCGGATCTGCCAGAGTCTCCCTTCAGTCCGGATCTGCCAGACCCGCCTGTCTGTCCTGAGCTGCCAGAGTTGCCCGTCTGTCCAGAGCTGCCAGAGTCGCCCGTCTGTCCTGAGCTGTCAGAGTCGCCCGTCTGTCCTGAGCTGCCAGAGTCGCCCGTCAGTCAGGAGCTGCCAGAGTCGCCCGTCAGTCAGGAGCTGCCAGAGCTGCCCGTCAGTCAGGAGCTACCAGAGCCATCCGTCAGCCAGGAGCTGCCAGAGCCGTCGGTCAGTCAGGAGCTGCCAGAGCCGTCGGTCAGCCAGGAGCTCCCAGAGCCGTCCGTCAGTCAGGAGCTGCCGGAGCTGTCCATCAGCCAGGAGCTGCCGGAGCCGTCCGTCAGCCAGGAGCTGCCGGAATCGCCCGTCATGCCGGCGCTGCCCGAATGCCCTTCTCTCCGGAGCTGCCAGAGTCTCCCGCCTGTCCAGTGCTGCCGGAGTCTCCCATCCGTCCGGTGCTGCCGGAGTCTCCGTCCATTAGGGACCCATGGCTAGGGTCCCCAGTCAATTCCCATTGAAAAACAATGAAAACACTTGAAGCAAGCATAGAAGTTATTTAGCTCGTCTGATAGGCTCGTGTCACTGGGATGCTCTCGGTTGTGCTTCTCTTTGTAGTCTGTAATAGTTTGCAAGCCCTGCCACATCCAACGAGTGTCGGAGCCAGTGTAGTACAATTCAATCTTAGTCCTGTATTGAAGCTTTGCCTGTTTGATGGTTCGACGGAGGGCATAGCGTGATTTCTTATAAGCTTCCTGCATAGCATCTGCTTCATATGACGACTTTTTTATGAATCTAGTCACTGGTGCTTCCTGCTTTAATTTTAGCTTGTAAGCAAGAATCAGGAGGATAGAATTATGGTCAGATTTGCCAAATGGAGGGCGAGCAAGAGCTTTGTATGCGTCTCTGTGTGTGGAGTAATGGTTGTGTAAAGGAGTGAAGGTGGTGGCAACATTATGTACAAAATAAGTTAAGAAATAAGTTACAAACAAAGCAAATAAAAGAACAAAAAAACACAATCGGTTGGAGACACGTAAAACGTCAGCCTTCTTCTCTGGCGCCATTTTAAGTCCCAACAAGAATAATAAACAAACAAACATTTGACGAACTGTTGGCATTTCGTTAGTCTCCACAAGGTCAAATGATTTTCTAGGGGGTTTAGTGTTAAGGTTAAAATTAGTTTTAGTGTTAAAATTAGGCTTAGGGATAGGGTTAGGAGCTAAGTTTAGGTTTACGGTTGAGGTTAGGTTTTGGGGTTAAGGTTAGGGGTTAGGGAAAATAGGATTTTGAATGGGACAGAATTGTGTGTCCCCACAAGGTTATTTATACAAGATTAAGTGTGTGTGTGTGTGTGTGTGTGTGTGTGTGTGTGTGTGTGTGTGTGTGTGTGTGTGTGTGTGTGTGTGTGTGTGTGTGTGTGTGTGTGTGTGTGTGTGCGTGCGTGCGTGCGTGTGCATGTGTGTGTGTGTGTGTGTGTGTGTGGGTCTGGGGTGTGTGCGGCTAATGAACATAGAGGTGCAGGGCTGTAAGTTGTAAGCCTTCCATGATTGATCACATGATGATCAAATCAATTGACCCTTAGAGAAAATGGCTCTCTGATGATGACACACACACACAAACACACACAAACAGACCAGCACACAAACACTGAGGTTGGGTGTGTTTCACCTTATTGGAGCTGAAGGGTAAATGCAGTAGGGTAAAGCCAGATTGCATTGGATTTCCATTTCCATCCCCTGTCAACATCTCATTATGAACCTTTGAACCAGAACAGAAAATCAATTCCCTGTTCTACAGCCTTGTACATGTACTGTATAACAGAAGCTGCTAGGATACAGTTTCTCCAACCTGGACTCAGGGATAGACGTAACATAGTAAATGTAAATCCGTGACACTCCAATTAGTATATGTTACATGTCGTATGATATTATGGCGCCGGAGGGGAGAGCTGCCGTTTTTTTAACCTTTTAACCAACCATGCTATTTTGTTAGTTTTTTCACATTGTTCGTAGCTTGTTTTGTACATAATGTTGCTGCTCTCGTCTCTTATGACCGAAAAGAGCTTCTGGACTTCAGAACTAGGATTACTCACCTCAAATTGGATGATGAGTTCTTCTTCAATGAGTCGGACGAGAGGGATATACTGCTACAGACATCTGACCAGGTCCAGATCCCTGTGATTCGCTGGAAAAGGACACTGAGGTTTCGTGGAAGGAGATCAGGGTGCCTTGGGAGGATCAGGTGATGAGTGGCTAATCTGCTCTTGCCTTCCATCCTGCTAGCTAACATTCAATCGCTGGAAAATAAATTGGACGAACTGAAAGCATGTAAATCCTACCAACAGGACATTAAAAACTGTAATATCTTATGTTTCACCGAGTCGTGGATGAACTACAACATTGGCAGGACAGAACAGCAGCCTCTGGTAAGACACGGCGCGGGGGCCTATGCATATATGTAAACAATAGCTGGTGCACGATATCTAAGAAAGTCTCAAGGTTTTGCTTGCCTGAGGTAGAATATCTCATGATAAGCTGTAGTCCACACTATCTACCTAGAAAGTTTTCATCTGTATTTTTCATAACTGTCTACATACCACCACAGACCGAGGCTGGCACTAAAACCGCACTCAATGAACTGTATTCCGCCATAAGCAAACAGAAAAAAGTTCATCACTCCTAGTGGCCGGGGACTTTAATGCAGGAAAACTTAAACCTCTTTGGGCTAGGGGGCGGTATTTTCACGTCCGGATGAAAAATGTGCCCAAAGTAAACTGCCTGCTACTCAGGCCCAGAAGCTAGGAGGATATGCATATAATTTGTCAACCAATAATTGATCAAGCAAACATCAACAAATTTCTAAAGACTGTTGACATCTAGTGGAAGCCATGGGAACTGCAACCAGATGCCTCAGAAATCTAAATTCCCATTGAAAACCAATTGAAAACACAGTCATCTCAAAATAAATAATTCCTGGATGATTTGTCCTCGAGGTTTCACCTGCAAAATAAGTTTTGTTATACTCACAGACATAATTTTAACAGTTTTATAAACTTTAGAGTATTTTCTATCCCGATCTATCAATTATATGCATATCCTACCTTCTATGCCTGAGTAGCAGGCAGTTTACTTTGGGCACGCTTTTCATCCGGATGTGAAAATACCGCCCCCTATCCCAAACAGGTTCAACATTCACAATTACCAGGACGTGTACTCTGAGCATGCGCTGACCAACTGGCAAGTGTCTTCACTGATATTTTCAACCTCTCCCTGTCTGAGTCTCTAATACCAACATCTTCCAGGCAGACCACCATATTCCCTGTGCCCATGAACACTAAGATAACCTGCCTAAATGACTACTGACCTGTAGCACTCATGTCTGTAGCCATGAAATGCTTTGAAAGGTTAGTCATCTCACATCAACACCATTATCCCAGAAACCTTAGACCCACTCCAATTAGCGTAACACAACAACAGATACACAGATGATGCAGTATCTATTGCACTCCACACGGCCCTTTCACATCTAGACAAAAGGAACACCTATGTGAGAATGTTATTCATTGACTACAGCTCAGCATTCAAAAGCACAGTCCCCTAAAATATCATCACTAAGCTAAGGACGCTGGGAATGAACACCTCCCTCTGCAACTAGATCCTGGACTTCCTGCCGGGCCGCCTCCAGGTGGTAAGGGTTGGTAACAACACATCCGCAATACTGATCTCAACACGCGGGCCCCTCAGGGGTGCGTCCTCAGTTCCCTCCTGTACTCCCTGCTCACTGATGACTGCACGGCCAGGCACGACTCCAACACCATCATTAAGTTTGCTGATGACACAACAGCCTGATCACAGACTACGATGAGACAGCCTATAGGGGGAGGTCAGAGACCTGACCGTGTGATGCAAGGACAGCAATCTCTCCCTCAACGTGATCAAGACAAAGGAGATTATTTTAACTACAGGAAAAGGAGGACTGAGCACACCCCCATTCTCATTCTTTCTGTAGTGGAGCAGGTTGAGAGCTTCAAGTGCCTTGGTGTCCACATCACCAACAAACGAACATGGTCCAAGCACACCAAGACCGAAGTGAAGAAGGAACAACAAAACCTATTCCCCCTCAGGAGACTGGAAAGATTTGGCATGGGTCCTCAGATCATCAAAAAGTTTTACAGCTGCACCATCGAGAGCATCCTGACGGGTTGCATCAAATCAAATCAAATAAAATTTGTCACATACACATGGTTAGCAGATGTTAATGCGAGTGTAGCGAAATGCTTGTGCTTCTAGTTCCGACAATGCAGTAATAACCAACAAGTAATCTAGCTAACAATTCTAAAACTACTACCTTATAGACACAAGTGTAAGGGGATAAAGAATATGTACATAAAGATATATAAATGAGTGATGGTACAGAGCGGCATAGGCAAGATACAGTAGATGGTATTGAGTACAGTATATACATATGAGATGAGTATGTAAACAAAGTGGCATAGTTAAAGTGGCTCGTGATTCATGTGTTACATAAAGATGCAGTAGATGATATAGAGTACAGTATATACGTATACATATGAGATGAATAATGCAGGGTATGTAAACATTATATAAGGTAGCATTGTTTAAAGTGGCTAGTGATGTATTTTACATCATTTCCCATCAATTACCCATTATTAAAGTGGCTGGAGTTGAGTCAGTGTGTTGGCAGCAGCAACTCAATGTTAGTGGTGGCTGTTAAACAGTCTGATGGCCTTGAGATAGAAGCTGTTTTTCAGTCTCTCGGTCCCAGCTTTGATGCACCTGTACTGACCTTACCTTCTGGATGATAGCGGGGTGAAAGGGCAGTGGCTCGGGTGGTTGTTGTTCTTGATGATCTTTATGACCTTCCTGTGACATCGGGTGGTGTAGGTGTCCTGAAGGGCAGGTAGTTTGCCCCCGGTGATGCGTTGTGCAGACCTCACTACCCTCTGGAGAGCCTTTCGGTTGTGGGCGGACCAGTTGCCGTACCAGGCGGTGATACAGCCCGACAGGATGCTCTCGATTGTGCATCTGTAGAAGTTTGTGAGTGCTTTTGGTGACAAGCCGAATTTCTTCAGCCTCCTGAGGTTGAAGAGGCGCTGCTGCGCCTTCTTCACGATGCTGTCTGTGTGGGTGGACCAATTCAGTTTGTCTGTGATGGGTACGCCGAGGAACTTAAAACTTACTACCCTCTCCACTGTTCCATCGATGTGGATAGGGGGGTGTTCCCTCTGCTGTTTCCTGAAGTCCACAATCATCTCCTTAGTTTTGTTGGCGTTGAGTGTGAGGTTATTTTCCTGACACCACACTCCGAGGGCCCTCACCTCCTCCCTGTAGGCCGTCTCGTTGTTGTTGGTAATCAAGCCTACCACTGTTGTGTCGTCTGTAAACTTGATGATTGAGTTGGAGGCGTGCGTGGCCACGCAGTCGTGGGTGAACAGGGAGTACAGGAGAGGGCTCAGAACGCACCCTTGTGGGGCCCCAGGAAGTCCAGTACCCAGTTGCACAGGGTGGGGTCGAGACCCAGGGTCTCGAGCTTGATGACGAGCTTGGAGGGCACTATGGTGTTAAATGCTGAGCTGTAGTTGATGAACAGCATTCTCACATAGGTATCCCTCTTGTCCAGATGAGTTAGGGCAGTGTGCAGTGTGGTTGAGATTGCATCGTCTGTGGACCTATTTGGGCGGTAAGCAAATTGGAGTGGGTCTAGGGTGTCAGGTAGGGTGGAGGTGATATGGAATTGACTAGTCTCTCAAAGCACTTCATGATGACGGAAGTGAGTGCTACGGGGCGGTAGTCGTTTAGCTCAGTTACCTTAGCTTTCTTGGGAACAGGAACAATGGTGGCCCTCTGGAAGCATGTGGGAACAACAGACTGGGATAGGGATTGATTGAATATGTCCGTAAACACACCAGTCAGCTGGTCAGCGCATGCTCTGAGGGCGCGGCTGGGGATGCCGTCTGGGCCTGCAGCCTTGCGAGGGTTGACACGTTTAAATGTTTTCCTCACGTCAGCTGCAGTGAAGGAGAGTCCGCATGTTTTGGTTGCGTGCCGTGTCAGTGGCACTGGTTTGTCCTCAAAGCGGGCAAAAAAGTTATTTAGTCTGCCTGGGAGCAAGACATCCTGGTCCGTTACGGGGCTGGTTTTCTTTTTGTAATCCGTGATTGACTGTAGACCCTGCCACATACCTCTTGTGTCTGAGCCGTTGAATTGAGATTCTACTTTGTCTCTATACTGACGCTTAGCTTGTTTGATTGTCTTGCGGAGGGAATAGCTACACTGTTTGTATTCGGTCATGTTTCCCGGTCACCTTGCCCTGATTTAAAGCAGTGGTTCGCGCTTTCAGTTTCACGCGAATGCTGCCATCAATCCACGGTTTCTGGTTTAGGAATGTTTTAATCGTTGCTATGGAAATGACATCTTCAACGCACGTTCTAATGAACTCGCTCACCGAATCAGCATATTCGTCAATGTTGTTGTTTGATGCAATACGAAACATATCCCAGTCCACGTGATGGAAGCAGTCTTGGAGTGTGGAATCAGATTGGTCGGACCAGCGTTGAACAGACCTCAGCGCGGGAGCTTCTTGTTTAAATTTCTGTCTGTAGGCAGGGATCAACAAAATGGGGTCGTGATCAGCTTTTCCGAAAGGAGAGCGGGGCAGGGCCTTATATGCATCGCGGAAGTTAGAATAGCAATGATCCAAGGTTTTTCCAGCCCTGGTTGCGCAATCGATATGCTGATACAATTTAGGGAGTCTTGTTTTCAGATTAGCCTTGTTAAAATCTCCAGCTACAATGAATGCAGCATCAGGATATATGGATTCCAGTTTGCAAAGAGTCAAATAAAGTTTGTTCAGAGCCATTGATGTGTCTGCTTGGGGGGGAATATATACGGCTGTGATTATAATCGAAGAGAATTCCCTTGGTTGATAATGCGGTCGACATTTGCTTGTGAGGAATTCTAAATCAGGTGAACAGAAGGACTTGAGTTCCTGTATGTTGTTGTGGCCACACCACGTCTCGTTAACCATGAAGCATACGCCCCCGCCCCTCTTCTTACCAGAAAGATGTTTGTTTCTGTCGGCGCGATGCGTGGAGAAACCAGCTGGCTGCACCAACTCCGATAGCGTCTCTCCAGTGAGCCATGTTTCCGTGAAGCAAAGAACGTTACAGTCTCTGATGTCTCTCTGGAATGCTACCCTTGCTCGGATTTCATCAACCTTGTTGTCAAGAGACTGGACATTGGTGAGAAGAATGCTAGGGAGTGGTGCACGATGTGCCCGTCTCCGGAGTCTGACCAGAAGACCGCTTCGTTACCCCATCCTCGTCACAACCCAGGACCTATATACCAGGCGGTGTCAGAGGAAGGCCCAAAAATTGTCAAAGTCTTCAGCCACCCTAGCCATAGACTGTTCTCTCTGCTGCCACACGGCAAGCGGTAGCGGAGCGCCAAGTTGAGGTCCAAGAGGCATCTGAACAGCTTCTACCCCCAAGCCATAAGACTCCTGAACCGCTAATCAAATTGCTACAGAGACTATTTGTATATTTTTTTATTTCCATACATTTCCCCCCCCTTTTCGTGGTATCCAATTGTTAGTAGCTACTACCTTGTCTCATCGCTACAACTCCCGTACGGGCTCGGGAGAGACGAAGATTGAAAGTCATGCATCCTCCAATACACAACCCAACCAAGCCGCATTGCTTCTTAACACAGCGCGAATCCAACCCGGAAGCCAGCCGCACCAATGTGTCAGAGGAAACACCGTGCACCTGGCAACCTTGGTTAGCGTGCACTGCGCCCGGCCCGCCACAGGAGTCGCTGGTGCGCGATGAGACAAGGATATCCCTACCGGCCAAGCCCTCCCTAACCCAGACGACGCTATGCCAATTGTGCGTCGCCCCACAGACCTCCCGGTCATGGCTGGTTACGACAGAGCCTGGACGCAAACCCAGAGTCTCTGGTGGCACAGCTGGTGCCCTTAACCACTGCGCAACCTAGGAGGCCCCAATTATTGTTATTCTTATCTCATACTTTTTTGTATTTAAAAAAATAACTGCACGGTTGGTTAAGGGATTTTAAGTAAGCATTTCAGTGTAACGTCTACCTGTTGTATTTGGTGAGAAATACAATTTTATTTTATTTGATGTACTGTATTAATTTGTGGGTGTCTATCATCCATTTTATATGATTTGTTACTAATTTCAATTTATTGTGGCTAACGTTAGTTAGGTGGCTAACATTAACTAGGCTAGAGTTTAGGGTAAACATCCTCTCTCTCAATGTCAGCAAAACAAAGGAGCTGATTGTGGACTTCAGGAGGAACCAGGCTGGGCACGTCCCCATCCTCGTCACAACCCTAGAGATGGTGAAAAGGTTCCTGGGTTACAAATGTTCGAGGAGCTGAAATGGTCAAACCACATGGACAACTTGGTGAAGAAGGCACAACAGCAATTCCTCAACCTCAGGAGGCCCTCACAGTGTTCTACGGGAGCACTATCAAGAGCATACTGTCAGGCTGCATCACAGCTTGGTACGACAACCCCAAAGCTTCTGACCGCAAGGCTCTACAGAGGGTGGTACGCTCAGCCGCACACACCATTGGGTGCACACCGCTTACCCTCAGGACAACACCATGTGTTGACAGGAAGGCCAAGAAGATAATCAAATAACCTCAACCAACTGAGCCATGGCTGCTGAATAGCCACCACTAGGCAGCTATCTGCTCCCCCTGCCCCCCTCCCTGCCCCCTAAAGTTGTCCATAATTAGATTTGAACACACAACCTTTGGGTTGTGCTATAGGTCCAACAAACCACTCTTATGCCTTGAGTTACCTTCTGTCTTATGTAACCAAACCAAATGAAACATATACTAATTTGAGTGTCCCAGATATACTGTACATTTACTGTGTTGCATCTACTATGTTATGCCTAGTCTATGAAATCAGACTGGTTTCTCAGCTCTAATACATCTCTATGTAGGACAGGCAGTCCTAACCCATAACTACAGAGCTTACACTTCTGCAATTCTGCAGATACTACTTCTGTAGGGAAAGAGCTAGGCATAAGGAGGTGGAGAAAGAGAGGGAAGGGAGAGAGGTGTAGAGGATTTACAGTGAAAGCCAGCAGCAGGTCTAAATATAGCTTGTCAGTGATATGCGTCTTAATGTGTGTGTGTGTGTGTGTGTTTGTGTGTGCCACAGGCAAAGTTGATTGATGAGGTTTTATTCACAGTGGGCAGTCTCCCAATATGAATCACACGGTTAAACAACTCAAGCTCTCAATAGATATAGATAGATATAAAGAGAGAGGAAGGGAGAGCGAAAGAAATACAGAGCTCATCTATCGTCTGGGAAAACAACTCATCTCTCTGCAAGAGTAGCCTCAGTATATTTGTTGTTGTGGTTGGTATATTCTGGCTAGGGCAATTCTAGTTAAGTGCTGTCTCTTTACCTAGTACCCCATTTAATCATTGCTTTAAACTGCTGAATGCTCAGTACTTGTGACTGTGAAGTGTTGGAACATTGACTTGGACTGGTTTCAGGTCAATTTGTGATAGCTTTCTGATAATTGGTGGTGGTGTCTGTTGGAGGAGGTATTTTTCTTAACCTCTGCTAGGCAATCAGCAATTAGTGTTAGTACTTCAGTTTTTTCACAATCCATGAGGAATTCCTAGTCTCCGGCAGCCTTTGAAGCTGGCGGTCATCTCTTTTTCGCCCTAAAGTCCTTAGACTTTTTGGCCCTGACGGAGACATGGATTACCCCAGAGAACATTGCTACTACGGCTGCTCTCTCATCATCTGATTATGTGTTCTCTCATAATCTGAGAGCATCTGGTCATCGAGGTGGTGGCACAGGGCTACTCATTCATCCTAAATAGAGATTCTCTTTTCCCCCTCCTAATCTCCTAATTTGAATTCCATGTTCCCACTGTCACTTGTCCACCCAAGTGTAACATTATTGTCATCTTTTGCCCACCAGGTGCCTCAATCTCCAAATCTACTCAATGAGCTTGACACCTTGATAAGCTAATTTCTCAACGATGGCTCACCACTTATTGTACTGGGCGACTTCAACCTCCCAACGCCTTTTTCTTTCCCCTCCTTGCCTCTTTTCCCAATCACAAGGCAGGCAATATGCTTGACCTGATCTTTACTAGAGGCTGTTCACCTACTATTCTCACTGCAACCCCCCTCTTGGTCTCTGATCATTTTGTAGATTTTTACTACCTCTCTCCTCCAACCTACCTACTCACCCCCTACCCAGAAGGTCTTGTGCCATCACAATCTTTGCTCTCTCCTCTTCTATCCTATCCTCTCTTCCTTCTGCTAAATTCTTCTCCCTCCTGTCTCCTCAACTCTTCTAATGTCAAAAACTACAGACTGGTAACCCTTGCCTTTTTTTCCAAAACACATGAGTGTTCTCTCTTGTTATCTCTCTCAGAATGATCTTCTTGACCCTAAGTGGTCCGGCTTCAAGATGGGTCACTCAACTTAAACTGCTCTGATGTGTCACAGAGGCTCTCTGCTCTAACCTAAATGACTATATATCCTCTGTTCTCATTCCCCAAGATGTATCTGCTGCCTGAGACACCGTAAACCATCAGATCCTCCTCTCCACCCTTTCAGGGCTGGGTGTCACAGGCTCTGCACACTCATGTATTGTATCCAACCTGGCAAGTCTCTCCTTCCAGGTGGTGTGGAGAGGATCTGTGTCTGCACCACCTGCTCTCACTACTGGTGTCCCCCAGGGCTCGGTTCTAGGCCCTCTCCTATTTTCTCTATAGACCAAGTCACTCAGCTTTGTCATATCCTCTCATGGTCTCAACTATCATTGCTATGCAGATGACACTCAACTACTTTTCTCATTCCCCCTTCTCATACCCAGGTGGCGACACGCATATTGCGGGCCTGGCAGATATCTCAGCTTGGATGTCGGCCCACCACCTCAAGCTCAATGTCCAACCCTGAGAGGGTGGAGAGGAGTATCTGATGTTTCGCTGTGTCGAAGACAGCAGATAGATCTAGGAGAATGAGAACAGAGGAGAGAGAATCTGCTTTGACCGTGTGGAGAACCTCCATGACACAGAGAAGAGCAGTGTCGGTTGATTGACCCATCTTGAAGCCTGATCGGTTAGGATCAAGAAGATCGTTCGGAGAGAGATAACGAGAGAGTTGATCAGAGACGGCATGCTCAAGTGTTTTGCAAAGAAACTGTCAGAGGATGGGCCACTACCGCCCTGCCTTACCTCTAAAGCATAATTCAGAGGCAGGCATTGTGACATAGCCATGCAACTCTGAGACCACCATCTGTGGGGGACGCACAGCCCGACCGCGCACCTCCCCAAAATTCACAACCAACGCTCTGCATACGTGTCTCCTATTCAATTGAATTGGGTAATGTTTGGAGAAATTGCTTGAGCCGTGCTGAGAACACACACACACACAAACCCTACAATGGAATGTCACAGTTGATAGCCAGGGTGAAAGGCATGCTAAGGTTGAGTGAAGTCAATATGTTGCCATTAGTAACGTCATATAGTGAAAAATGTGTGCTTAATTAGATATATATTTGTGTGTATGGAAAATGACTGCTTAATAATAGATACAGGTTTATGTCTCCTTACATCACTACTACAATACATCATACACAGCTCACGCACGCATGCACGCACACACACACGCACACACAGTCTCTTGTCAGGATCTCCTGAGATGTATTGCATAAGAGGGAGGTCACTTAGACTGAAAACAGTTGCCTAAACACCTCAACACCATTTCTCCTCCCTTCCCAGCTAACAATTCTAGGGAGAGAGAATGTTGTTGTAATGTTACCTGATAATGTTTCCCTTTTAGTTTGAGTGTCCAGTTTTCCGTAAGTTATGGGAACACTCTATCTTAGCAAAAACCTTCTGAGAAACGTATTAGCATGATAAAAACAGGAGAACATTCCCTTAAAGGCGCACTATGCAGAAATCACCATTTACTGGTTGTTAAAATTCTAATAGTTTGCCTAATTGCAGTTTATGTGACAAAACAAACAAGTATAGTGTAGATATTCATTTTACCATCTAAACCGCTGTGAAATATGTTTTCCAGAACCAAAAATATTTTATTTTCAGCTGTTTGATGTTAGTGTACAAAACCGAAAGTAAACAAAAACTAAACTAAAGGACGGGAAGCATAGAAGTAGTGCACATAGAACAGCTCTATCGCTTATTAGACGTGCTTTCAATGACAATGGCTGATCTATAACACACATTTTAATGTGAATTTGGTCAGACCACCCAAAAAGTTACCTATTGCAGCTTTAATGTCAAGCAGAATTTATCTAGAATGTGTTTACAATGTTCTCAGAATATAAACATTAATGTTCAAGATGTTTTTTATGGGACATTGCAAGAACATTCATGTGTCCAATTTTATGAGGGTTAGGAGAATATTCCATCAACGTCCCACCAAACATACACAGGACATGGTTGCCATGTTCTCACAATATTAGATGTTAATGTTCTAGACACGTTTCAAGGGAACGTTGCAAGAACATTCCTGTGTCCAGTTTTCTGAGGCTTAGGAGAATATTCCATCAACGTCACATCAAACATACACACAAAAGCCTTTTGTGAATTACACACACTTGACTTTTTTCCCCCTTACAAGCTCTGACTTTGCTGATAGCTACTTTATTGAATACAATTGAATTACAATGACTGAGATATGTGGTTGTCCCACCTAGCCATCTTAAGATGAATGCACTAACTGTAAGTCGCTCTGGATAAGAGTGTCTGCTAAATTACAAAAATGTCAAATTTAAACATGGTTGCCATGTTCTCAGAACATAAGATATTAATGTGATGTAGGGTCCAGCCAGGAGTTGATAGACAGTCAGAAAAGTGAATGAAGTGGTAGGAGGGACATCCCAGCATCGAGTGGTGTCAGATTTCAAATCCTGCTTCAAACAGTCAGAAGAGATATGCTCCTGTGCCTGTGAGAACCAGGGCTTCCGCTCAATGCAAAAGCCATTTCGGTGTCCACAGATCGATTTAGAAGCCAAAATGTTAGTCGGAACCCGTACCAGAAGCATGCAGGTCTCCTAAAAGGGGGACTACTTTGAAGAGGTTTTAATGATACTCCTGAATCACTATAATCAATAAAAGCTTAACAGAGCTGAGACCTACTTCAAATTGCATTAATCCTATTGCTTACAGCCTTACCCCTCTCAAGTTGTTTAACATTTGTTTTGATTTGATTTGTTTCAGATCTTCAGAAGTGTTTAGGGAGGAGGGGTAGGGTTTCTTCTGGACAGTACAGAGTCAAACTACACTAGCCCAATAAGCACATGTCATAGGGACAGTCTTTAGTGAGTTCGTTATTTGTGCTGGTGGCCAAGGTTCGAGACCTGCTAGGGGAATCACCCCACCCTCACATTCTTAGCAAAATGTGTTAATGTCATTCTTTAGCAACAGTTACAACATACCTATCTGATATAATTAAAATTAGTTTCTCAATGAAAGATGGGAATCTGTAGGATTTCCCCTTGAGCACAAATTATGAAAACATTTCCACTACTTCATAAATTATCAGTATTTATTAATTCTATACAGCTGAGCATCTCAAAGAGAACTCTATTGTCTTTTTAAAAAAATCTACACCGCATACACAATGTAGAACAAACATGTCATTGTCATTTTAATTAGATCAGATAGGTCTGTCGTAACTGTGCCAAATAATTGCATAAACATACTGTATATAGTACATTCAGAAAGTATTCATACCCCTTGACTTTTTTCCATATTTTTCTTTGTTACAGCTCAAATTTAAAATGTATTAAATTGAGATTTTATGTCACTGGCCTACACAATACCCGATAATGTCAAGGTGGAAGGATACCACTCAGAGAGGAAGGAAACCGCTCAGGGTTTTCACCATGAGGCCAATGGTGGCTTTAAAACAGACAAGAGTTTAATAGCTGTGATTGGAGAAAACTGAGGATGGATTTACAACATCGTAGTTACTCCATAATGCTAAAATAAATAACAGAATGAAAAGAAAGACTAAAGGAATACAAATGTTTAAAAACAATGCTGTTTGTAATAAGGCACTAAAGTAAAACTGCAACAAATGTGGCAAAGAAATTAACTTTATTAATTGAATGCAACATGTTATGTTTTGGGCAAATCGAAACACAACAAGTCACTGAGTACCACTCTTCATATTTTCAAGCAGGGTGGTGGCTGCATCATGATATGGGTATGCTTGTCATTGGCAACGACTAGGTCTTTTTATTTATAAAAATAAACAGAATAGAGCTAAGCACAGGAAAAATCAGAGAGGAAAACCTGGCTCAGTCTGCTTTCCAACAGACACTGGGAGAAAAATTCACCTATCAGCAGGACAATAACCTAAAACACAAGGCTAAATATACACTATAGTTGCTTACTAAGACGACATTGATTGTTCCTGAGTAGCCTAGTTACAGTTTTGACATAAATTGGCTTGAAAATCTATGGCAAAACTAGAAAATATGTGTACCAAGTTTGGGAAACCGTGCCCTAGCAGGTCTCAAACCCAGGTTACCAGCACCAATGTCAACCACCCTAACCACTGCCCCAATAAGGGATATCTCTAGAACATCTACTTATTTGGCCAGTATAGTTAGGCCCTGCCCAGAAGAAACCCTAACCCCTCCTCCCTGGGCACTTATGTAGATGGTACAACTTGATAGGTGTAAGCAATAGGGTGAATGCACTATGAAGTAAATCTAAAGTACAAGAAAAAGTATTTTATTGACCATAGTGATTCAGGATTATCATTACAACAGGTTAACATGCTCCACCAACATTAGATAACTATACAGAAATACCTTAAATTGCTGAAATAAGTCAACCAAATGAATGATAAGAATAGTCAAATGAATTGACACCTAACACGTACAGTGTGGCATAGCTTGGAGATAGCAATACTGTGAACCAAGAGGTTGTGAGTTCAAATTCCAGTTCAGGACATGAATAAATACTTTATAAATGAACATAATTGAAATGTGTATACACCAAAAACACTCTGTGAGTGTATCCTTGCCACCAGACAAAGAGCATGGAATAGATAAGCAGTTCACCAATTAGGACCTTGATTTGCACAGTAACAAGATGTGACGTATAAAGAGTTCATCTTCAGACACATTGTTATCTTACGTTATGGCAACCATATTCTGTGTATGTTTGGTGGGACGCTGATGGAATATTCTCCTTATCCACAGAAAACTGGACACATTCATGTTTTTTGGCACATTCCCATTTATAAAATGCATTTGGAAAGTATTCAGACCCCTTGACTTTTTCCTTATTTTCTTATGTTACAGCCTTACTCTGAAATTGATTAAATTGTATTTTTCCCCCATCAATCAATCAATCAATAAACAATACCCCATAATGAAAAGGCAAAAACAGGTTATTAGACATTTTGGAACATCTATTAAAAAAAAGATTTAACTGAAAAATCACATTTACATAAGAATTCAGACCCTTTACTCAGTACTATGTTGAAGCAGCATTAGCAGTGACTACAGCCTCGAGTTTTCTTAAGCATAACTCTAAAAGATTGACACACCTGATTTGGGGAGTTTCTCCCATTGTTCTCTGCAGATCCTTTCAAGCTATGTCAGGTTGGATGTGAAGCGTCGCTGCACAGCTATTTTCAGGTCTCTCCAGAGATGTTAGAACGTGTTCAAGTCTGTGCTCTGGCTGGGCCTCTCAAGGACATTCAGAGACTTGTCCCGAAGCCACTCCTGCGTTCAATCTTGGTTTCATCAGACCAGAGAATCTTGTTTCTCATGGTCTGAGAGTCCTTTAGCTTCTTATGGCTGGGGGCAGTATTGAGTAGCTTGGATGAATAAGGTGCCCAGAGTAAACTGCCTGCTCCTCAGTCCCAGTTGCTAATATATTCATATTATTAGTTTATGTGGATATAAAACACTCTGAAGTTTCTAAAACTGTTTGAATGATGTCTGTGAGTATAACAGAACTCATATGGCAGGCAAAAACCTGAGAAGAATCCAACCAGGAAGTGGGAAATCTGAGGTTGATCGATTTTCAACTCATTCCCTATTGAAGATACAGTGGGATATTGATCATGTTGCACTTCCTAAGGCTTCCACTAGATGTCAACTGTCTTTCGAAACTTGTTTGAGGCTTCTACTGTAAAGGAGGGGCTCATAAGGGCTCTTTGAATCAGTGGTCTGGCAGATTGCCATGAGCTGGTCATGCGCATTCACATGAAAGGTACCTCGTGCTCCATTGCTTTTCTACAGACAAAGGAATTCTCCGGTTGGAACATTATTGAAGTTTTATGTTAAAAACATCCCAAAAGATTGATTCTATACATCGTTTGACATGTTTCTACGGACTGTAACGGAACTTTTTGTAATTTTGTCTGCTCCTAGTGAATGTGCTTCATGACTTTGGGTTTGTTTACAAAATGCACTAACAAAAGTAGCTATTTGTACATAAATGATGGACATGATCGAACAAATCAAACATTTATTGTGGAACTGGGATTCCTGAGAGTGCATTCTGATGAAGATCATCAAAGGTAAGTGAATATTTATAATGTTATTTATGACTTCTGTTGACTGCACAATATGGCGGATATCGTTTTGGCTTGTTGGCTCTCTGAGCGCCATACTCAGATTATTGTATGGTGTGCTTTTTCCGTAAAGCTATTTTGAAATCTGACCGAGCACGGCCCCATTGTCATCGACGGGGCTGTAGTGGAGCAGGTTGAGACCTTCAAGTTCCTTCGAGTCCACATCACCAACAAACAAACATGGTCCAAGCACACCAAGACAGTCGTGAAGAGGGCATGACAAAGATTTGGCATGGGTCCTCAGATCCTCAAAAGGTTCTACAGCTGCATCATCAAGACTGGTTGCATCACTGCCTGGTATGGCAACTGCTCGACCTCTGACCGCAAGACACTACAGAGGGTAATGCGAACGGCTCAGTACATCACTGGTGCCAAGCTTCCTGCCATCCAGGACCTCCATACTAGGCGGTGTCAGAGAAAGGCCCTAAAAATGGTCATAGACTCCAGCCACCCTAGTCATAGACTGTTCTCCTTGCTGTGGCACGACAAGCGGCACCGGAGCGCCACATCTAGGTCCAAGACGCTCCTAAACAGCTTCTTCCCCCAAGCCATAACAGTACTGAACACCAAATCAAACGGTTACCCAGACTGTTTGCATTGCCCCCCCCCTTTTACACCGCTCCACTGCTACTGTCTGTTGTTATTATCTATGCATAGTCCCTTTACATGTACATATTACCTCAACTAACCGGTGCACAGCATTGTTGGTTAAGGGCTTCTAAGTAAGCTTTTCACTGTAAGGTCTACACCTGTTGTATTCAGCACATGTCAAATCAGATCAAATTTACTTCTAAAGCCCTTCTTACATCAGCTGATATCTCAAAGTGCTATACAGAAACCCAGCCTAAAACCCCAAACAGCAAGCAATGCAGGTGTAGGAGCACGGTGGCTATAAAAAACTCCATAGAAAAGCCAGAACCTAGGAAGGAACCTAGCGAGGAACCAGGCTATGAGGGGCGGCCAGTCCTCTTCTGGCTGTGCGGGGTGGAGATTATAACAGAACATGGCCAAGATGTTCAACTCTTCATAGATGACCAGCAGGGTCAAATAATAATAATCACAGTGGTTGTCGAGGGTGCAACAGGTCAGCACCTCAGGAGCAAATGTCATTCAGAGTATCTCTACCGCTCCTGTTGTCTCAAGAGAGTTGAAAACAGCAGGTCTGGGACAGGTATTACGTCCGGTGAACAGGTCAGGGTTCCATAGCCGTAGGCAGAACAGTTGAAACTTGAGCAGCAGCACTGGGGACAGCAAAGCGTCATCAGGCCAGGTAGTCCTGAGGCATGGCCCAAGGGCTCAGGTCCTCCGAGAGAGAGAAATTTGGATTGGATTGTTCTTATTTTCCTCAATTAAGTTGGAAGAATTGGATAATCGAGCAGCAGTCAGGGCTCTTTGATACTGCACGGTACTATCTTTCCAATCTAGTCGGAAGGCTTCCAGTTTGGTGTGGCGCCATTTCGTTCCAATTTTCTGGACACTTGTTTCAGAGCTCAGGTATTTTCTGTATACCAGGGAGCTAGTTTCTTATGACAAACACTTTTGGTTTTTAGGGGTGCAACTACATCTAGGGTATTGCATAAGGTTAAATTGAGTTCCTCAGTTAGGTGGTTAACTGATTTTTGTACTCTGAAGTCCTTGGGTAGGCGGAGGGAGTCTGGAAGGGCATCTAGAAATCTTTGGGATTTACGAGAATTTATAGCATGACTTTTGATGCTCCTTGGTTGGGCTCTGAGCAGATTATTTGTTGAGATTGCAAACGTAATAAAATGGAGGTCCGATTGTCCAGGATTATGAGGAAAAACATTAAGATCCACAACATTTATTCCACGGGACAAAACTAGGTCCAGAGTATGACTGTGGCAGTGAGTAGGACCGGAGGCATGCTGGACAAAACCCACTGAGTTGATGATGTCTCCGAAAGCCTTTTGGAGTTGGGTCTATGGACTTTTCCATGTGAATATTAAAGTCACCAAAAATTAGAATATTATCTGCCAAGACTACAATGTCCAATAGGAATTCAGGGAACTCAATGAGGAATGCTGTATATGGCCCAGGAGGCCTGTAAACAGTAGCTATAAAAAGTTATTGAGTAGGCTGCATAGATTTCATGACTAGAAGCTCACAAGACGAAAACATAGTTTCTATTTTTTTTGTAAATTGAA
The DNA here is from genome assembly GCF_036934945.1 of Oncorhynchus masou masou. Lineage (NCBI taxonomy): Eukaryota > Metazoa > Chordata > Actinopteri > Salmoniformes > Salmonidae > Oncorhynchus > Oncorhynchus masou. Next base: position 29,581,058 of record NC_088233.1, read on the forward strand.
ATTTGCAATCATTAATGTTAGTAATACCTCTGCCTTTGTGGTATGCACAGGGGATATGGTCACTAGTATAACCAGAAGGTGAGGCCTCATTTAACACAGTAAATTCATCAGGCTTAAGCAATGTTTCAGTCAGGCCAATCACATCAAGATTATGATCAGTGATTAGTTCATTGACTATAACTGCCTTGGAAGTGAGGGCTCTAACATTAAGTAGCCCTATGTTGAGATGTCAGGTATCACAATCTCTTTCAATAATGGCAGGAATGTAGGAGGTCTTTATTCCAGTGAGATTACTACGGCGAACACCGCCATGTTTCGTTTTGCCCCACCTAGGTCGAGGCACAGACATGGTCTCAATGGAGATAGCTCAGCTGTCTACACTGACTGTGCTAGTGGCAGACTCCACTAAGCTGTCAGACTGGCTAACAGCCTGCTGCCTGGTCTGCACCCTCTCTCATTGTGGATCTAGGGGAGTTAGAGCCCTGTCTATGTTTGTAGATAAAATGAGAGCACCCCTCCAGCTAGGATGGAGTCCGTCGCTCCTCAACAGGCCAGGCTTGGTCCTGTTTGTGGGTTAGTCCCAGAAAGAGTGCCAATTATCTACAAATTCTATCTTTTGAGAGGGGCAGAAAACAGTTTTCAACCAGCGACTGAGTTGTGAGACTCTGCTGTAGACCTCCCTAACTGGGAGGGGGCCAGAGACAATTACTCGATGCCGACACATCTGTCTACCTGATTTCCACGCTGAAGCTATGTTGCGCTTGGTGACCTCTGACTGTTTCATCCTAACATCGTTGGTGCCGACGTGGATAACAATATCCTTATACTCTCTACACTCGCCAGTTTTAGCTTTTGCCAGCACCATCTTCAGATTGGCCTTAATGTCGGTAGCCCTGACCCCTGGTAAACAGTGTATGATAGCTGGATGATTCGTTTTAAGTCTAATACTACGGGTAATGGAGTCGCCAGTGACTAGGGTTTTCAATTTGTCAAAGTTAATGGTGGGAGCCTTCGGCATCTCAGACCTCGAGAAGAGTCAGACCCCACCAGAGATAAGGCTCGGCCTCTGACTCCGACTCGCTGCTTAATGGGGAGAACCAGCTGAATGAGCGACACCGGTTGAGCATCGAGAAGCCATGAGAAAGTTGTCCGGCTGCGGGGACTTTGCGAGGGGAGTTATACTACACTCTGTACTTACTGGTGGTACAGCCGCTGTTTCATCCTTTTCCTACACTGAAATTACTCTTGACCAAACGAATGCATCTGAAGCTGGGCTTGCAGCACAGCTATCCTCGCCATAAGGCGATTGTTCTCCTGTATATTATGAGTACAGCGACTGCAATTAGAAGGCATCATGTTAATGTTACTACTTAGCTTCGGCTGGTGGAGGTCCTGACGAACCACGTCCAGATAAAGCATCCGTAGTGAAAAATGAATGGAAAAAAGTCAAGCGAGGGAAAAACTAAAAATATAAACTGTAATTAAAAAGTAAAAACCGTTGTCAGGTAGCAAAGGTTAGCAACAAAACGCAAAGCAGCACATAAACAAGTCTGCAAGTTGGCATCTTTGATAGCATGTGTACATCTTTTATCCCCAGACAGCCCACTGCCTGTGTAAAACACATTTACTATATCAACAGAAAACATTTCTAATCATCTGCCAGCCATTGTAATACAGTGTGCTGCCCCAGGTACTGTGGCTGAAGAATTGCCATACACACTCCTACACCTCACTCCTCTTTACAAACACACACTCTGCATGTGACTAATACAATTTGCTTTGATGTTATTTTGTTTAACCATGCGTATGTGACAAATAAAATTTGATTTGATCTGGTGAACAAGCGGAGGAGGATACCATGCTCGTTGGGTCCTCCAGCCAGGACTAATTGGGGCTGATTGAGGCTGTTAAGTTTCAAGGGGCTGATTGCTCACCATCTGTACGGGGCCAATAAAGCTGCCAGGAGGGCAGCACACAGGGGTGTTGGAGGTACTGAGAGGTTGCTACCGGATTGCTACCGGATAGTCCTCATAGTCTGCTAGATCCGAGGTGCTCAGTGTTCTACCTCAGAGGAGACAGCAGCTCAGAAGGCGGTAACCCAGAGTTGGTCTCCTAGAGGAGACCTGTTCCTTTTCTTTTTCTTTTTAAAGGGGTGGATCAGCTTAATATTGCAGAACGAATATTGGTTCCATCAATGTAAATGTCTGCATCATTTCCAATCCCCCATATATTTTTGGGGTAAATATATATATTCATACACGCATGCATACATATACACATATATATGTACACATACCTATATAGACATACATATTTTTTTAAAGAATATACCTTTATTATTATTCCCCACAAACCCTACCACCAATCCCCCAATTGGAGAAAACTATTAAACACTTCGGCTTTTACCTTCAATCTTATACACATTTTACAGACACAGTCTATTTTACAATAGTTATTTTTTGTCCTTCCTCTATTTCTGATGTCCATCCAGTTTGATTTATATTTGTAACTATGCTATTCACTAAATTTCTGAACCTATATACATTTTACAGACCCCGTATGTTTTACATTGGTTATCTTGTTATTAGTCCCACCCTTCAGCTCCATTCAACCTCTCCCATTGTATCCCCATGTATATATAACATTCTATTAGTTGCAAGAATTTTGTATAGTAATTTAAATTGAAAAATGAGAAGTTTTGCATCCGGCGTTGATTTGCGTATCAATTCATAAACCATATGCCATGGAATGGGTACATCGAAAATCTCTTCCCAACAATTTTGCAATTTATATGGCACAGCTTTCAGTTTTTTGGTCCTTAAATTGGTATATGTTTTTATTCATCACTCTTTCCTTGAACCATTTATGTTCTTTAATACAGGGCCGACATACAAGTTCCTTACTTTTTCCCCCTTCTACTTGCCTCTTCCGTTTTTGTGGTGATGCTGCAATTAGTTGGTTGTAATTTTGGGTAGAGCAGACATTTCCATATGTCTGTGTTAGCTGCATGTGTGACATAACTCCACCAGTCCTATTTATGATATCATTCCAAAAATTATATCTTTTTAAAAATGTCTTTAAAAAATAGTTTTTTTAATCAATTAGTATATTTCAATTTAAGCACAATATTTGTTGTATTATTTGTTCTGTCTTTTCAGGTGGATTAAACTGAATATGCAACCAACTTTCTAAGGCTTGTTTAAAAAATAAAGATATTTTGGAGATTATTTCCTTTTCAAACAACCGAAAGTGGGCCGGTGAAATCTGAATAAAGGGAAAAAGGCCCTTCTTGAACATAGGATGTGTCACGGCCGTCGAATGAAGAGGACCAAAGCGCAGCGTGGTTAGCGTGCATATTCCTTTTATTAGAAATGACACCAACCAAAACAATAAACAATACAAAACAAAACAATTGTGAAGCTTACAGGGCACAATGCCTCAAACAAAGTTAACTTCCCACACTGAAAGGAGAGAAAAGGGATACCTAAGTATCGTTCCCAATCAGAGACAACAATAGACAGCTGTCCCTGATTGAGAACCATACCCGGCCAAAACATAGAAATACAAAATCATAGAAAACGAAAACATATATTTTAAAAAGCAGGTCACTAGGTGTTGGCAAGAGCATAAGCAAACTGTGATATGACTAAAGAGTTAATCAGGGTGATTTTTCCACAAATAGACAGGTATTTTCCTTTCCATGGTAGAAAGATCTTATGTGTTTAAATATATTGGAGTGAGATAATTTCTTTCTTTTGGGATTTGTATACTGAGTATGTCCACATCTCCGTCAGACCATTTTATTGGTAAACTACATGTTTTTTAGTGATCCAATACGTAATATAGTACACTTATCATAATTTGGTTTTATTCCAGAGAGAATAGCAAAAGTTTCTAGATCCTCTATGAGGCCGTGGAGAGACTCTAATTGTGGTTTTAAAAGAAAACATGAATCATCAGCGTACAATGACACCTTAGTTTTTAAGCCACGGATTTCTAATCACTTAATATTATTGTTTGAGCTAATCTTAACAGCTAACATTTCGACAGCAATAATAAATAGATATGCCGATAGAAGACAACCTTGTTTTACTCCTCTAAAGCCTGTTAAGGCTCAGGACAATACTGCCCCCTTTGGAGGAATTGCGTGCCCATAGTAAACAGAAAAAGAATCTGTCCAAAATGGCTAATATATGCATATAATAATTATGATTGAATAGAAAACACTCTAAAGCTTCTAAAACCGTTCGAATTATGTCTGTATGTAAAGCAGAACTCACAGGGCAGCCATTCTCCCAAATTATCTCTCTCATCAGGAAAGTTGGGCCAACTTTGACGTCATCGCCCCCACCCTTCCCAAGAAGCTACGGATCTGGGATCAGTTTCTGTGTCTTTGGCGGGATGTGTTCTTTCAATAGAGCGAGTAATGGAGAAAATCCCGCGAGCTTTGACCCGTTGGCAGGCAAAATACTGAAGTGTCGCGAGAAAATAGCTGTGCGTCCTGGCGCAATTGTATACAGGTCATTCCTTTGTTCCAGGTCGTCTGAGAAGAGTTGCGTTCTTTCGGTCGAATTGCCAATTGTTTTGTATGTTAATAACATCCTAAAGCTTGATTCTGTACTTAGTTTGGCCAGTTTAGTCGACATATAATATGTAATTTTGAAGTTTTGATGCGCAACTGTTCGGGACCAGAAGTCATTTTGGATGCTTTTCAGCTGAATCTTGTAGCATATGCTAATACAAAGACACACGACTTGAAACAAAACAATGTATTGGGTAAGTATGACTCCTTCCACTACATTCTGATCGAAGATCATCAAAGGTAAGGGAATATTTATGTTGTAATTTTGTGTTTCTGCTGACTCCAACATAGCAGAGAAATATTGCTTATGTCTGAGCGCCGTCTCAGATGATTGAATAGTGAGCGATTTCTGTAACGTGAAAAATAAATGTGACAAAGCGATTGCATTAAGAAGCAGTGTATCTTTCTAACTATATGTAGAACATGTATATTTAGGCAAAGTTTATGATGTGTATTGCTGTTATCTGGCGTTATCTGGCGGAGTTATCTATAATTTCTCCGTACATTTCTGTAGCATTTTTTGAACATGGCTCAATGTAAACGGAGATTTACGGATATAAATTGCATATTATTGAAAAAAACATAAATGTACTGTGTAACATGTCCTATTACTGTCATCTGATGAAGATTTTCAAAAGGTTAGTGAATTATTTTTCTTTTAATCCTGCGTTTGTGATTGCATCTCGTTTGACAAAATGGCTACATATTGTATGTCTCTCTCTCTCTCTCTCTCTCTCAATCTCTCTCTCTCAATCTCTCTCCCTCTTTCTCTCTCAATCTCTCTCTCTCTTTCTCTCAATCGCTCTCTCTCTCTCTCTCTCAATCCTCTCGCTCTCTCAATCTCTCTTTCTCAATCTCTAAATCTCTCTCTCTCAATCTCTCTCTCTCTCAATCTCTTGCTCTCTCTCAATCTTTCTCTCTCTCTCAATCTCTTGCTCTCTCTCAATCTCTCAATCTCTCAATCTCTCTCTCTCTCAATCTCTCTCTCTCTCTCTCTCTCTCTCTCTCTCTCTCTCTCAATCTCTCTCCATCCCTCCCTCCCTCTCTGGAGGGTTGTTCTTCTCTTCTGTCTGTTATGTAAGATGCCAATGTGAGTCTCCTTGCTCCTCAGCACCCAAATGTCAAAAGGGTAATAACAGAGGTAAGAAAAAGGAAAAGAGAGAGAAAAGGAGGTGGGGCAGGGGGGATGGGGCATTCATATGGGATGTATTCAGCTCAGTGTTCAGTTCCACTTCTTGGCCACCTGGGGACTAATTAACTACTATATGATGCAAACATGTGCAGAGTAGACACACACACACACACACACACACACATATACACACTGCCATACACAGATCCCTGAATAGTGGGAAGCTGCTACAGGCATCTTTGATAGCATGTGTACATCTTTTATCCCCAGACAGCCCTCTGCCTGTGTAAAACACATTTACTATGTCAATAAAAAACATTTCGAATCATCTGCCAGCCATTGTAATACAGTATGCTGCCCCAGGTACTGTGGCTGAATAATTGTCATACACACTCCAACACCTCACTCCTCTTTACAAACACACACTGGCACACACTATTTCTCTATCTTATTATTCCACGAGATTCCATATCGACTTCTTCCCATCTATCATGGGGAGACTACCCCACATTATTCTCACTCTCTGTCTCTCAACGGCCCCTATTGTCACATTCGTCATAATGATGAGACCAAGGCGCAGCGTGATTAGAGTTCCACATAATTTTAATAAACTGAAACTCACCTAACAAAACAACAAACAACCAAATGAACCGTGACACTACTGATGTGCACCAAGGCAACTATATATAGACAAGATCCCACAACACAATTGAGGAAAATGACTACCTAAATATGATCCCCAATCAGAGACAACGATGAACAGCTGACTCTGATTGGGAAACATATCAGGCCAACATAGACATACAAAAACCCCTAGACATACAAAAACCCTAGACATACAAAAACTAGAGTACCCACCCTAGTCACACCCTGACCTAACCAACATATATAGAAAAACAGAGATATCTAAGTCAGGGCGTGACACCTATTCACTCCATACCCCTTCCCTTGGCCCAGCAACGCATAAGGAACATAGTGAAATACATTTGGGTTTTGACACTTTCACCTTACCATATCCAGCATTCTAAATCCATCAAAGTTGTATCCTAATGTTGGTCATACACACCGTCATTACAATGTCAAGCCGTCACACCGTTCGCCATGGGACCTGTCATTAAGCTCAATCTTAGTAATTTCTTTCCTTTTATCAAACCATGAATTGAATTCTTTTTGATCTGTGAAAATTATCCCCATTTCCTGCAGAGCCCTGCGGAGGAAGTCAGAGCCTCTGTGATCTTCAGCAGAGAGAGAGAGAGAGAGAGAACGAGAGAGAGAGAGAGAGAGAGTTGAAGTGAAAGAGAAAGACATCACACTGCTGACCATGCAGACATACACTCTCAAAGGGTAAATGTCATGGGTGCAGGAGAAGTGCACATGACACCACTGCATCTCAGTGCAAGAGGCATCACTACAGTCCTGGTTCAATTCCAGGCTGTATCACAACCGGCCGTGATTGGGAGTCCCATAGGGACTGTTGGCCCAGCGTCGTCCTGGTTTGGCCGGGGTAGGCCATAATTGTAAATAATAATTTGTTCTTATTAACCAACTTGCCTAGTTAAATAAAGGTACAAATAAAATCAGAAACATACAAATTAAACTATTCACAAATGTTTCATCAGCAATGCCTCTGAGGCACTTTGTGGTTTATGCAGTAAAATTGTGATTTGCAGTAAAATTACTGACGAAATCTGCATGTAATGACATGCATGGCACAATATGTCATATATATATGTCAAATTGGTCATCAATGCAATTAGCCATAACTGTGGAGAGATCCAGGTCAGAACAGCTCCACTCCACTACAACGCTAGATTCAGATCATTACCAGCCTGTATCCTACTTCAGAGGGAAAATTACAGCTGACAAATAATTAGTTAGCGATCAATAGGCCTACAGGCCTATGGGACTGGTTATGTATGGACATCTGTGATTGGCTACTGGATGGCCTGATTTTGCTGGCCTACATCTGATGTGTTATATAGTCCCCAACACAGATAAACCTAATGGTCGGATGAATTAGTCTTTAACAGACTCATCCAGGCCAACAGTAAAACAGATACACTTTTTGAAAAAAGGACAAGCAATTCATAAAAATATTCTCAATACGTTTATGTAACAATGTGCATCACAATGTGATCTATATTGTACCATACTATCTCAAGCAACCTCCATATTAGATAATTTCCTAGACCTGCATGGAGGAGCTTTTCACCAGACAGGAGAATATCTCCCTATGGTATTTTCCCATTCATCTCTCTGCTATTGACTGCTCCTGATATTCCCTGATATCGACTGGCTGTGCACTGAATGAACTGTAACAGCCTAGTTATTAAAATCAATAGCAATAACTCCAATCCCTCATACTGAGAGTGGCTTTCAGCCCAATCAATGGGGATCAGATTACTCTGTCTGTTTGGGGCCGAATACCCCTTTGAATGACAACACACAAACACACACAAAAACACACACACGCACACATACACACCTCTTTGAATGACCTGGACAGCATGATAGGATCATAGCACAGCTCAATAAAGTATGTTTTTCATAATGCACTCACTCATAGAGATATAACACAACAGCAGAAAGAATGTACCATCCATGACACATCTATGGTCACTGTCCGTACACTGGAGTTAGGGGTACATTTTCTGCACAGCTCGGGATAGGGGTGCTGGAAATGTGTAGAAATGTATCATACTAGTGGTGTTACAGTGTGTATGTGTGTGTGTGTGTGTGTGTGTGGGGGGTATTAATCATTGTGTCATATAGTCAATGTCAGCCAATGTCAATCTTTGTCCATCATCAAGACAAAGCATTGCCTGTTGCTTGGCAGGGGTGAAATGATATGATCAGGTCTGGACACACAGGAGACACATGCACACACACAGAGTAGTTAGTATGATAGAGCTGTAATGAGGTGTGTGTAGTAAATTATGCATGATTGCGATTGAAACCCAGGCTGCTACAGTGAGGTCTGGTGACAGATACAGTTAGAGGACCGCATCAGAGTTATAACTTACTCAGATGGAAACAGTTTTTAACTAGGGAACTAACATCCTACAGATCTACACTCACAGGCAGAACAGACACACCGTATCTTATTACATTATAATACTGTCAGGGTAGGTTATTTTCGAAATGTAACCCTTTACAGTTAATGGTTACTTGACCAAAACTTTTATCAGTAACATAATTTTTGGATTACCCAAACTAAGTAATGTAATCTGATTGCTCTCAGTTACTTTCGGATTACCTTACCCTCAAGAGCATTGTCGTGTTTGGATGCCAAGGGAAGCCAGGCTTCCCCAAAACTTGTACCAAATGTTTTTGTTGTTGTTGTATATAATAGTTTGTTAGTTTTTCATAGTTTTCCTTTAATCCGGAAGTGGCTGAATGTATCTCACTGGAGAAAGCATCCGAGTGATCGAAACAGTGCCCCTCTGTCTCAGTATGTGTAGCTCATATATCAGCTGTCTGGCCAAAAAGAGTATGACATTGTTGCCGCATGTAGCATTGAATTCAATAGCAAAGGGAAGTATTGGATGCCATCAAGTATTTGGCCTCCCTTGATAATTTTTAAAAGAAAAGAATAGCCACTCAGAATTGAGTCAATAAACTGAGTGGGCTCAACTGTGAATGGTCCTGGCGCACCATAAAAAAGTGTCAAGTGATTGGCCTCACACCAATCCCATCTGTCACGACTTCTGCCGAAGTCGTTGCCTCTCCTTGTTCAGGCGGTGCTCGGCGTTCGACGTCACCGGTCTTCTAGCCATCATTGATCCTGTTTTCATTTTCCATTGGTTTTGTCTTGTCTTCCCACAGACCTGTTTTCAATCCCATTCATTACCTGTTGTGTATTTAACCCTCTGTTTCCCCTCATGTCTTTGTCAGAGATTGTTTTATTGTCAGTATAGTGTGATTGTTGTATAGGTGTGCGTCGTGTCCTCGTACCCATGTTTGGTTTGTTTGTACATTTATTGTTATGGAGCATACTCTTGGAACTTTATTAAAAGACTCCATTTTACACTCAGTTTGACTCTCCTGCGCCTGACTTCCCTGCCACCTATTACACCTATGCTTGACAGAATCTCTGACCAATATTTTTTTCATCTCCGGAATCGAGGATCCATTTATCCCTACCCACAGGATACAACAAAGATACTGCCAGCTGCCAGGGTTTCCTCCTCAAACTGAACTTATATCTAGCCACGGCCTCCCCAGTACCATCTGACCGTGAGAAGAGTTACGCCCTCGTCTCATGCTTCACCGGGAAAGCCCTGGAATGGGCCAGCACTGTGTGTAGAAGGGAGGATGCGGCGTTGGACCATTTTGAGGAGTTCACCCGCCAATTCCGGATAGTATTCGATCACCCACCTGAAGGCAAAGCAGCGGGTGAGCTCCTCTATCATCTGAGGCAGGAGGCGAGGAGTGCCCAGGATTTTGCTTTGGAGTTTAGTACCTTGGCTGCCGGCACTGGATGGAGCGACAGGGCCCTGATCGACCATTACCGTTGTAGTCTACGCGAGGACGTCTGTCGGGAGCTGGCCTGTAGAGACACCACCCTCACCTTCGACCAACTGGTGGACATGTCCATCAAGCTGGACAACATGCTGGCTACTCGTGGACGTCTAGATCGGGGTCTGGTTGTTCCATCCTCCCGCACCCTCTCTCCCGAACCTATGGAATTGGGAGGGATGGTGCACAGGGAGACCGGAGGGGGTTCCCGCTCGAGCACCATTCATGGTCGGTGCCGGGTTGGTTCCTCTGGGAATAGAGAGGGCAGGCAGGGCATTCTGGCGTCACCCCAGGTGAGTAGGCACCATTCTCATCCAGAGCCCTCTGCTGCACTAATGTTTGTCTCTGTCTCTTTTCCTGATTTTTCACTGCATTCCCAGTATAAGGCACTAGTAGATTCAGGTGCGGCTGGGAATTTCATTAATAAAAGTCTAGCTCATAGTTTAGGGATCCCTATTGTTCCTGTGGATATGCCTTTCCCTATTCATGCCTTAGATGGTCGACCATTAGGGTCAGGGTTTATCAGGGAGGTAACCGCACCTTTGTGTATGATAACGCAGGAGGGTCACAAGGAGAAGATTAGTCTTTTCCTTATTGATTCTCCTGCGTATTCTGTGGTGCTAGGCCTACCCTGGTTAGTTTGTCATAACCCCACTGTTTCTTGGCCACAGAGGGCTCTCACGGGGTGGTCGCGAGAATGCTCAGGTAGGTGTTTAGGGGTTTCCGTTGGTGCTACTACGGTGGAAAGTCCAGACCAGGTCTCCACCGTGCGCATTCCCCCCGAATATGCCAATTTGGCTCTCGCCTTCTGTAAAAAGAAGGCGACTCAATTACCACCCCATCGACGGGGGGATTGTGCGATAGATCTCCTGGTAGACGCTGCATATCCTAAGAGTCACGTGTATCCCCTGTCGCAAGCGGAGACGGAGGCTATGGAGACATATGTCTCTGAATCCCTGCATCAGGGGTTCATTCAGCCATCCATTTCACCCGTCTCTTCGAGTTTCTTTTTTTGTGAAAAAAAGGATGGCGGTTTACGCCCGTGCATTGATTATCGAGGTCTTAATAAAATCACAGTGAAATATAGTTACCCGCTACCTCTGATCAATACGGTTATTGAGTTAATGCACGGGGCACATTTTTTCACAAAATTGGATCTCAGGAGTGCGTACAATCTGGTGCGTATTAAGAAGGGTGATGAGTGGAAGACGGCATTTAGCACTACCTCAGGTCATTATGAGTACCTGGTCATGCCATATGGGTTGATGAATGCTCCATCAGTTTGTTTTCCAATCATTTGTAGATGAGATCTTCAGGGACCTGCACAGGCAGGGTGTAGTGGTGTATATCGATGATATTCTGATATACTCTGCTACACGCGCCGAGCATGTGTCCCTGGTGCGCAGGGTGCTTGGTCGCCTGTTGGAGCATGATCTATATGTCAAGGCTGAGAAATGCTTGTTTTTCCAACAATCCATCTCCTTCCTAGGGCATCGGATTTCCACTTCAGGAGTGGAAGCCGTGCGTAATTGACCGACTCCAACCACGGTAAAGGAGTTGCAGCGTTTTTTGGGGTTTTCCAATTACTACCGGAGGTTTATCCTGGGTTTTGGTCAGGTGGCAGCTCCCATTACCTCACTGCTAAAGGGGGGCCCGGTGCGCTTGCAGTGGTCGGCTGAGGCGAACAGGGCTTTTGAGCACCTGAAGACTCTGTTTACCTCGGTGCCTGTGCTGGCTCATCCGGATCCCTCTTTGCCATTCATTGTGGAGGTGGACGCATCCGAAGCTGGGATAGGAGCAGTGCTCTCTCAGCGTTCGGGTACGCCACTGAAGCTTCGCCCCTGTGCTTTCTTTTTGAAGAAGCTCAGCCCGGCGGAGCGAAACTATGATGTGGGTAACCGAGAGCTGTTAGCTGTCGTAGAAGCCTTGAAGGTGTGGAGGCATTGGCTTGAGGGGGCTAAACACCCTTTTCTCATCTGGACTGACCACCGCAATCTGGAGTACATCCGGCAGGCGAAGAGATTGAATCCTCGCCAGGCAAGGTGGGCCATGTTTTTCACTCGTGTTGTGTTTACTCTTTCTTACAGACCAGGCTCCCAGAACATTAAGGCAGACGCATTGTCTAGGCTGTATGACACAGAGGAGTGGTCCATGGATCCCACTCCCATACTCCCAGCTTCGTGTCTGGTGGCGCCGGTAGTGTGGGAGCTGGACGCGGACATTGAGCGGGTGTCACGTGCAGAGCCTTCTCCCCCTGAGTGTCCAGCTGGTCGTCTGTACGTTCCATCTGCTGTCCGCGACCGATTGATATATTGGGCTCACACGTCACCCTCCTCTGGTCATCCTGGGATAGGTCGGACGATGCGCTGTCTTGAAGGAAGGTACTGGTGGCCCACTTTAGCTAAGGATGTGAGGATTTATGTTTCTTCCTGTTCGGTGTGCGCCCAGTGCAAGGCTCCTAGACACCTGCCCAGAGGTAAGCTACAACCTCTACCCGTTCCTCAACGGCCATGGTCGCACCTGTCGGTGTATTTTTTGACTGATCTTCCACCTTCACAGGGTTACACCACGATCCTGGTCGTTGTGGATCGGTTTTCAAAGTCCTGTCGTCTCCTCCCTTTGCCCGGTCTCCCTACGGCCTTACAAACTGCAGAGGCCCTGTTTACACACGTTTTCCGGCACTATGGGGTGCCTGAGGATATAGTGTCTGATCGGGGTCCCCAGTTCACATCAAGGGTCTGGAAGGCGTTCATGGAGCGTCTGGGGATCTCGGTTAGTCTTACCTCAGGTTTTCACCCCGAGAGTAATGGGCAGGTGGAGAGAGTTAACCAGGATGTGGGTAGGTTTCTGCGGTCTTATTGCCAGGATCGGCCGGGGGAGTGGGCGAAGTTCGTGCCCTGGGCAGAGATGGTTCAGAACTCGCTACGTCACTCCTCCACTAACCTTACTCCCTTTCAATGTGTATTAGGGTATCAGCCGGTTCTGGCTCCTTGGCATCAGAGCCAGACCGAGGCCCCTGCGGTGGACAATTGGTTTCGGCACGCTGAGGAAACCTGGGAGGCAGCCCACGTGTACCTTCAGCGTGCCATAAGGCGCCAGAAAATTGGCGCAGACCGTCGCCGCAGTGAGGCCCCAGTGTTCGCACCAGGGGACAGGGTCTGGTCTCGACCCGAAACCTGCCCCTTCGCCTGCTCTGCCGGAAGCTGGGTCCGCGATTTGTGGGGCCGTTTAAAGTCCTGAGGAGAGTGAACGAGGTATGTTATAGGTTACAACTACCCACTCATTACCGTATTAACCCCTCGTTCCATGTGTCTCTCCTCAGGCCGATGGTGGCTGGCCCACTCCAGGAGGCTGAAGTGCGTGATGTTCCTCCGCCTCCTCTAGACATCGAGGGGGTTCCGGCGTACTCTGTTCGATCCATTTTGGATTCGAGACGTCGGGCTAGGGGCCTTCAGTAACTCGTGGACTGGGAGGGGTACGGGCCGGAGGAGAGATGCTGGGTTCCGGTGGAGGACATGTTAGATCCTTCCATGTTATCAGAATTCCACCGTCTCCATCCGGATCGCCCTGCACCTCGCCCTCCGGGTCTTCCCCGAGGCCGGTGTCGACGCGCAGCTGGAGCCACGCGTCGGGGGGGGGGGGGGTACTGTTACACCTATGCTTGACACCATCATATAAAAAGCAAAACGTCATTAACAGAAAAAAGTTGAATTGTTGTGTTGTTGTCCTCCAGTGGCTAGCTAGCCAGCTTAATTAAATCGTCCCTTTCTTAAATTAGACATGGATGGAAATTTAAACTTGTGGTTCTACTTAATTCTGATCCGACCATAAATTCATACATTGAACCCCTTGCCTGAGAGGATGAAAGTTCAATATGTAGCTAGATGTGGAAGTAGTAGGCTACTTAACTAGCTGGCTCATCGTTGCCCGTGAAAGGAAATTAGGCTAACCAGCAAGCATTTTAGTCAGGTACCTAACTCAAGGATAACAAAAACTAAAAACGTTTACTGTATAGACCATTTAAGCAACATGAAAGAGTGGACTTTCCTCTACAAGTAGGGTGAGTCAACATGTTTTTTCTGCTTGCGCACACACACACACACAGATCAGTACCACGGACAGCGACATGATATTGAGCTTACATTGATTGAACTAAATTGTAGTTGGTATCTTTAAGTTGTTTCTAAGCAGAGGAGATTTGATGATTTTGAAATGTTGAAATTTAAATGGTGCCGGAATAGCGGAGGCAGTTCCTGATTTCTTTGCGACTTGCGGTAACTGTCTGTGGTTCTAATAGTTTTTAAGTAAGGGGCGGCAGGGTAGCCTAGTGGTAGAGCGTTGGACTAGTGACCGGAAGGTTGCAACTTCAAACCCCCGAGCTGACAAGGTACAAATCTGTCTTTCTGCCCCTGAACAGGCAGTTAACCCACAGTTCCTAGGCCGTCATTGTAAATAAGAATTTGTTCTTAACTGACTTGCCTAGTTAAATAAAGGTAAAATAAAAAGTTGTTGTAAAATGATGGCAACATAATCTTGTTTATAGAACAAACAATGCAATTATCACAGCATAGGTTGTAAAATGGCTTGGCTTCCCCAGTGATTTTACCCACGCACCGCTACTGATTAAGAGGCATTAGAAGAAGACAAAAAGGATCCTGTCATAACTTCCGCCAAAGTCGGTTCCTCTCCTTGTTCGGGCGGTGCTCGCCAATCCATTTATCATTTGTTTTGTCTTTGTTTCCCACACTCCTGGTTGTTATTTACCAATTACTGGTCATGTATTTAACCCTCTTTTTTCCCCCATGTCTTTGTGTGTGAATATTTGTTGTTCAGGTCGGTATGTTTCTGGCTGTTTTTTCCAGGTGCTGTTTTCACACCGTGCTTTGTGGCAAATGTTATTGTTCGCACTTTGGTATTGTTACTTTGTGCTATTTCTTAAGTAAAGTGGGTTGTTCACTCATCTCTGCTCTCCTGCTCCTGACTTCATGCACCAGCTACACCCACCGCCTAACAGATCCATCAAACGCATTTGTTGTGTCATCATAGTGGACTCTGACTTGTGGTCAGACTTTCTCAGGTGGAACAAACTTAAACGTGCCCCTATTTTTCAATGTTGAATTTAATGTCATTGAGAAAACAGAAAACTGTCATAATAAAAAAAAATCTGTGAACATAGTTTCTGAATTTAAAAGTAATAAGTAATAATCTAGTTTTTCAAAAGTATCTGTATTCTGATTATAATATTTTTCCTGGGTCACATAACTGATTACAGTTACAGTTACATGTAATGTAATCAGTTACATGTAATCAGTTACTCCACAACCCTGAATGCTATGCTATGCTTTACATATACTTTATATGTGTGTTCTATGCAAATAGGACATATACAATTTTATGTGCAGATCATTTTCTACAATATTCATTTGAATACCAGAGATGACAACCACGAGAACATGTCAACATCATGACAGTACTGACTACAGTACAGCAGACCTGAGCTCTTCCTCTGACGTAAATCAAGCAGTGACCTGCCGGGTGTGGGCCCACAGCCTTGGACTTGGCTGAGCAGCACATGGCACCTCACACCATCCAATGCTGCCCACTGAGAGAGAGAGAGGGAGAGAGAGATAGAGAGACAGGGAGAAAGAGAGATTGAGAGAGAAAGAGAGAGGGGGGTCAGAAAGGGAGAGAGAGACATCATGTGACATCATGTGATTTACTTTGTGTCAGCTACACTTAGAAAAAAGGGTTCCAAAAAGGTTATTCTGCTGTCCCCATAGGATAACCAGGTATAACCCTTTCCACGTAGAACCCTCTGTGGAAAGGGCTCTACCTCGAACCACAAAGGCTTCTTCAATGGGTTCTCCTATAGAGGACTTGCAGTTGCATCACAAATCACCTAGCAACTGCACCAGGTGCCATGTTGGAAGAAAAAAGTCGGTTTGTTGGAAGTCCTCCAATCATCCACACGGCTGGCTGCCTTTTGCTACCATTGGAAACTTCCAGAAGATTGCCCATTATTTTGTTTTTCTAACGATATAGGTACATTGATTATTTTCAAATTACATTTACTTACTTGAATAGGTTCTCCCACTGTCTCCATTTTATCTAGCTAGCTTTCTATAGCAACTTAGTGTGAAGGCTAACTCAATTGAGCTGCTATAGTAATGCTCACTAGTTAGCCAACTTTACATTCTGTAGCGAGCTAAGTGAATTAAATATCACCAGCTTGCTAACTTCATATTGACTAGTTAGATACCTATCTTCATGTATTTATCGTTGTACTGTAACTCTAAATGCATTTGGTGCTAGGTAACATTAGCTAATTAACAGCCAATGAAAGAGGGTGAAAGGATTAGCTAGCAATTCCAGCTGTCAAAGAAAGTAGAGTATGCTACTCTCTATAAGGCAGGTACATTATTTTTGCGGGAGGACATTATGAACGTTTCCTCCAGTTCCAGTCTAGTGAGAAAAACTGAGGACAGAGAGCAACTGTATAATAATATTTAGTGCTGTGTAATTTGAGTATAATGCAGCCTGTTTCTTTTGTGATGGTTTGTGTCCTCAGATACAGAGAGCTGTAAAACCTTGTCGGTACTATAGTTGAAGAGGTCCCATGAGAATAAGGGTACATCCTTCTATACCATGGATTATATGTGTACTTATGTTAGCACATTTTGTGAACAAAAATATAGTTTAAAAGGCACACAAAACATATAAACATATTAAAACTGGAGCATGCCAACTCTGCTGGGTGTGCAGGCTTCTGTTCCAGCCCAGCACTAGCACACTTGATTCAATGTATCAAACCAAATTAGTTGATAATCAAGTGTGCTACTGCTAGGCTGGAACAGAAGTCTGCTCCCCCCATAGATCAGGGATAAGTGGAGCAATGTTGTTCACCTGAAATGATACTTTAGTAATAATAGCCTACTTGTTGTCTGACCTTTACAGATACGTTAGCTTACTTGAACACAATGTTACAAAATAGTGTTGATTCTTTGAAGTTAAGTGTTTAAACTTTTTTAATTGTTAACTTAACTATTATTCAAGATGAACTAATGTCGATGTTGATTAATCACAGATCACAATCCTGCAATAAAGAGTGGACGGGAATCTCTATAATTTGTCTGTTTCTGTGTAATCTCAATTTAACATGACCTTTTTGTCAAGTCAAAAGCTCTCCAATGAGTTTTATTTGACTGTCACATTTTTTTTAGGATATCAGCAAAAATTCATTATGCAGCTGATAATGGCATCCAACGCCAGTGTAACCATAGGCTTACAGCAGTGGGTCCCAACTCCAGTCCTTGAGTACCCCCAACAGCACACATTTTTGTTGTAGTCCCAGACAAACATAACTGATTTTACTCAGAGGGCCTGATGATTAGTTGACAAGTTGAATCAGGTGTGTTTGTCCGTTGCTACAATAAACTGGGGGTACTCGAGAACCGGAGTTGGGAACCATTGGCCTACAGTGGTTCCCAAATGCCTTGTGGGCATTTGCAATGCATCCCTTGACATTGTGCATCTGAGGCAGAGTATAGCTTAACTCACACATTGTTTACATATTGTCCAGCTATATGTTCTCAATTTAAAAATGATACCAGTAGACAATAAGAGGCTAATCATTATACTGGATGTTGTACATGCCATGTGCTGACATGAAATGGTTTAGTGCAAATCCAACCCCTGTAATGTATACAGTACCAGTCAAAGGTTTGTACACCTACTGTACTCATTCCAGGATCTTTCTTTATTTTTACTATTTTCTACATTGTAGAATAATAGTGAAGACTTCAAAACTATGAAATAACACATACGGAATCTTGTAGTAACCAAAAAAGTGTTAGACAAATCAAAATATTATTTATATTTGAGATTCTTCAAAGTAGCCACCCTTTGCCTTAATGACAGCTTAGCACACTATTGGAATGATCTCAATTATCATTGGGTTATTACGTATATGAACACATAATAACCACTGGAGTTTTTTGGGCAATAATGTCCTCCAGGCTCTATGGATGTCATATCGTACAACTTGCGTCACCCAATGTTATGATCATGTTTAGAAGGGATCCATTTTTTTGTCAAATTAAGTCATATTTGACATTTACGAATTTATGCAGAAAGTTAGGGTAAACAACGTAGCAGGTTAGGAGAATTAGGTTAAGGTTAGAAATAGGGTGAGGGTTAGCTACAATACCAACAAAATGTACTTTTGATATTAATTTGATAAATGCTCAATCCCTTTTAGCCAGTACCCCTTTTCGGCCTAAATTACATGGTTGCATTCAAGACAAGGTCGTTTTTATTGATCAATTGTGGTGAAAAAATAGCTTCCCCAAAATGTGAAACTCCCGAGACACATGCTAAGACTACTAGCTATCTAGCTAGCTAATTTTGGCTAACTTGTTGTGGTGTTGTTGTTAACACCTGGTTAGCATAACAGCGAAATTAAACTTGAAATTGATCAGACATGACTGACCAGTGATGAAATGATCGTAGCACACCCTATACTGACAGCTGTCTGACTTTAGGTCTTTCCTGCCTTGTTAGCGCAGCCAAATAGTCCACATAAAATGACTGTGGAGATGAATTAACTTTTTAACTTTTCTATTTCTGAGTAGATGTTGTTGAGTTTTTCTGCCTGTTCTGCAATACTCTAGCCACTTTAGCTTACGAACTGGTAAAAAACACATCAGTATCACCATAACACAATGTTCAAGAGCTACAGTATATGCCACTTCCTGTAGTGTACAAGTCAAGCCTTTAATAAGTGAGGGTATTATTATCATACATATAGTCAAGTGTCTCACTGTTGAACAGTATACAGTTCAGGGTTTATTGCAGTTATACTCTTCCTATCTCCATAAAGGCTAATTGTTTTAATCTGCAGGGTAATGTGTGTGTTTGCAGGCTTTCCCTCTCCAGTCTCTCCATTCAGTAATCCTGGTTTAAAACAGAAGCAACATATGAACAGGTTTATAGTCCAGGCCTGGTTTAAGAGAAACACTCCTCTCTTTTAATTCCTCTGTTTATATTTATGTTGCCCTCCCCTCCTTCTGTTTTGCTGTTCTCTTTCAAATACTTGTTTCGATATATATTACAATGGGATTCACTGGAGGCAGATCACTAAGAGGAAGGGCCAATCACAAAACTTCAGTCGGAGACAGACAGGTCAAATGGCGAATGAGGTGAGCCCCTCTCCCTTTACAAGTCCTGCTTTCTGGTCATTGTCGCTCTCTTCCTTGCAAAGATAACTACAATAACCTGAAGCTCTCCTCAGCACGACTTGATCCCTGTCTTCCTGCTTAAAACCTCTTGAAACTCCCCATCCCGGATCCGGGATTGTGACTAAGCCTCAGGCTCATTAGCATAACGCAACGGTAACGATTTCTGAAAATCGCAAATAAAATTAAAATAATGCGTTTGCTCTCAAGCTTAGCCTTTTCTTAACAACACTGTCATCTCAGATTTTCAAAATATGCTTTTGAACCATAGAAATTGACTAATTTGTGTAAGAGTATGCAAAGCTAGCATAGCATTTTGTGTAGCATGTAGCACGCAACATTTTCACAAAAGCCAGATAACCAAATAAATAAAATCATTTACCTTTGAAGAGCTTCTGATGTTTTCAATGAGGAGACTCCCAGCCACATACCAAATGCGCAGTGTTTCCTGAAAGCGTCTGTGTGTAGGAGAAATCGTTCCGTTTTCTACATTGCGCCTGGCTACCGAAACGAACCGAAAATGCAGTCACCTACAACGTGAAACTTTTTCCGGATTAACTACATAATATCGACCGAAACATGGCAAACGTTGTTTGGAATCAATCCTCAAGGTGTTTTTTCACATATCTCTTCATTGACATGCAGTTCGTGGAAGCTTGCTTCTCTCTCTGTGCCCCATGGAAAAATACTGGCAGGTGACTAAAGCTCTTAGAGACCCAGAATGACATAGCTGTAATCGCAGACAAAGGTGCTTCTACAAAGTATTGACTCAAGGGTGTGAATACTTATGTATATTAGATATTTCTCTTTCTAATTTTCAAAAAATGTTTTTTTTAACTTTGTCATTATGGGGTATTATATTTGTAGATGGATTAGAGAAAACAGATATTTAGTTAATTTTGAATTCAGGCTATAACACAATAAAAGGGGAAATAAGTCAATGTGTATGAATACTTGTTTTTTTAAACGTTAACACCTATTTCTCCCCAATTGGTATTACTATCTTGTCTCATCTCTGCAACTCCCCTACGGACTAGGGAGAGGCAACTCTCGAGAGCAATGCATCCTCCGAAGCCAACCCTGCCATGCTGCACTGCTCCTTGACACACAGCTTGCTTAACCCAGAAGCCAGCCACACCAACGTGTCAGAGGAAACACTGTTCAACTGATGATTAAGTCAGCTTGCAGGCACCCAGCCCACCACAAGGAGTCACTAGATCACTATGAGACAAGGAAATCCCTGCCGGCCAAACACTACCCTACACTGACGAGGCTGGGCCAATTGTGCACTGCCCCATGGCCAGCCGTGACACAGCCTGGGTTCAAACCAGAGGCAGTAGTGGCACCTCAGCACTGTGATGCAGTGCCCCAGACCACTGCGCCTCTCGGGAGGCCCGGGTATGATAATTTCTGAAGGCAATATAAGTCTATAAGACACATCTGGATTCAGAATTTGTCTGGATATGGTGCATATCCACCAATCTCAAAGTATGCATCGGAAATGGTCATGTAAATATATACCCTGATTTGGACAATTTTCACCCAGTGCCAGGCTCGGTATTGAGTGGCCGGCATCCGTTTGGGGGTGGTAGTGCCGAAATGGACTGGTTTGATGGGAGGAGACTCCCTTCTCGCACCGTCCCTGGAAAGGAACTCCACCCAAGAGTCCCAGCCAAATGCATCTGGGATAAGCCTTTGTCCAGCAAAGTCCAAACCAGACATTTAGTGTACATGGACGTTGAGGACATGGAGGAGCTGGGCCTCGGCATGTCTGTCGGCCAACCACCTCAACCCCAGTGCCTCTTCACTGACCGGAACTACTGTCCCTGGGAAGATTCATCGCTTTTCGGCATCCATCTTCCAGAAGGTCTACATTTCTGTGGCAAGTTCAGTACAGGCGTTGAACATAACATCCCTACTGTTGGCTTACCAGGCCAATTTGTTGCTGGAGACGGACAATTTCCTAGCCATGGGAATAGCCAACCAGGATCTTCAGTATGGGAGAAGATCTGTGTAATTGCAAATCTTAACCTCTGAGACTTCAGAGGCGCCATTCAAAGCTGTGGTCGAGCCATGAGCCTTGCTGTGGTTGGAGAGAGAGCCCTGTGGCTCAACCTATCCAGGCTCTTGCACAAAGAGAAAGCAGATTTCCTTGATGCTCCGGTCAAGCTGAGATAATTGTTTGGTACGAACTCCACAAGAACAAATGTGAAGCCTTCAACTTCTGCCTACCCTACAGACCCAGGTGCTGTGGCAACCCGTCTGCCCCTCCAGACTTTGTGGTAGGGAAAGGGCAACACACCGGTACCAGAGTTTTCTGCAATGCGATGCCTCCAGCAATGCAGCAGGAAACCCCCAGTTAAGGTCCCTCAACAGGGTCCGACAGTGGGGTAAGCAGCCCTTCGCTATGCCCCCCCCCCCCCCACACACACACATTACATGGGAGGCACTAGAACCCTACCCCTCGTAGAGTGACTCAATTCAATGTGTCAACTCACAGAGAAGAGGCAGGGGGCTCAACCCATAAGTGCCATGAAACTGCTCTCCCCTCTTTTTCAAGTAGCCGAGGTAGGATAACAAATTGTCAGTCACCACCAAGCACTGTCCAGGAAGCCCAGTGTTTTGACATTACCCATTTCAATAAAAAAGTATCTCTCGCATCCCAGCGTGTTGCAAAGGTTACAGAGCAAAAATACAACAAAAGGGCAATGCACTGTCCAGCCCTGAAGCTTGTCCACAGTTACATAGACTGCAGTTTGATAGGGCAATGCACTGTCCAGCCCTGAAGCTTGTCCACAGTTACACAGACTGCAGTTTGATAGGGCAATGCACTGTCCAGCCCTGAAGCTTGTCCACAGTTACATAGACTGCAGTTTGATAGGGCAATGCACTGTCCAGCCCTGAAGCTTGTCCACAGTTACACAGACTGCAGTTTGATAGGGCAATGCACTGTCCAGCCCTGAAGCTTGTCCACAATTACACAGACTGCAGTTTGATAGGGCAATGCACTGTCCAGCCCTGAAGCTTGTCCACAGTTACACAGACTGCAGTTTGATAGGGCAATGCACTGTCCAGCCCTGAAGCTTGTCCACAGTTACACAGACTGCAGTTTGATAGGGCAATGCACTGTCCAGCCCTGAAGCTTGTCCACAGTTACATAGACTGCAGTTTGATAGGAAGCCACCCATTTTCAATGGAATCCTAGCTTCACTAGCTTGCATACTACAACAGGAAAGTTCCTCTCTTATAGAGCAAAGTGGCAATCAGAGCTATACCAGCAGCAGAGAGCCATCTTGCCTCTACTTCCGTTACTTCCCGGTTCCTAAGGGAGGACCTACGGGTCCTCAACAGCTATCTGAGAAAGAAAGTTCACATTCTGTATGCCTACGTATGCCTACGCTCAATTGTCTTGCTCTATTCGTTGAGGCGACTGGTTCACTTGAGTCGACCAACATAACGCATATTTTTTTCACAGAAACATTCTGCCAGCACACAGGAGGTTTCTTACGTTTGCCTTTCAACACACAGGCTAAGACTACTTCACTATTAGCCCCTTCGGGCTAGGACTAGCTCCCAGAACATTCAGCAAGTGTGTGGAAGCAGCTCTAGCACCCCTGAGAACCAAGGGTATAAGAGTCTCCACATAAATAGACAATTACCTGATTTGCTTCCCTACACAGGAGCAAGCAGTGTGAGACACGGCTTCCCTTGTAACCCTCCTCACTGTGTTAAAGTTCAAGATCAACCTGAAAAAGAGCTGTTTGGTGCCAACACAGAGAATAGAATATCTTGGCATCAAGCTGGATTCTCTCTCTTGTCGGGCTAAACTATAGGACGACCGCATCATGTCTTTCCGACAGCACTTCCCTGTTCCACATGTACTCCAAGTGCTGGGGTTGATGGTGTCCACCATCTCAGTTGTACCCACTGGGACAACTGAGAATGGTAGACTTCCAACACTGGGTATCTGCCCAACGTCTGTGCACACAAAGTCACCTCAATCGAAAGATAAATGTGACCTCAGAATGCCTCTTGGCTCTCCAATAGCCCCTCTATCTTAATTTCTGCAACTCCCCTAGACACATCACTCACAGGTTGGGGCGCAGTCTACGAGGAAGAAGCAACGAACAGAGTGTGGTCGCAACAACTCCGCCTCGTCCATATAAACTACCTTGAGCTTCTGACAGTGTTCCTGTCCTTGAAACACTTTTTGCCCTTCCTTCAGAATTGTGACATCCTGGTCTGAACAGATAATAGGACTGTGGTGGCATATATCAACTGCCAAGGTGGCACTCGCTCTCTGCATCTACACAGACTTGCTGTCTATTCTGTGAAGCAGAGCAGACCTACTCTCACTACGCACAATAAATTGAGATGGAATAGTTGTAGATTACTTTTTCTTAATAAACATTTGATTGATGATTTTCGAAGTTGACTTTATATTATTGACGGATTCTTGGAATTTGTTAGTCAAATATATTTTTGGGGATATCCGTAGTAGGTAAGTAAATTTGTTCTCATAATTTGTGTAATTTGCAGAATACAGGGGGAAAG